>NW_023619763.1:0-8200 GCF_014905685.2 Nematolebias whitei
TCTTGAACTTTTTTGAATTTGTCATTATAGCCACTTTTACCTATTACATGATACAACGGCATGCCATACAGCTACTACTACTTTGCTGCCATCAAGTGGCTGAAAATGGTACTGCTCTTTTTTTCTTTCTTTTTTCAGTCAGAATGAATGAAAATGGTCATATCTCAGCCAAAAATTGGTTTATAAATATGGGGAAAAATCCATAAGTCGCTTCGGCCTATAAGTCGCAGGTCATTTAAATTATGCAAAAAAACTGCAACTTATAGGCCAAAAAATACGGTACTTCAACCCATCATAGTATTTGTTGTTCGGTCTTACTGGTCTCTCCAAAAGTTGTAGTACAACTTTGGCTTGTTCTTTTTTTACAATGGGTTTTAGTTGAATTCTGTTAAGACCAAAACAAGTTTCAACAATAGGTTGAAAATGGCGTTTTAACTAAAAGCAGTCAAGTTCAAAAATCTTTATTTTCCCCGAGGGGCAATTTGTTTATCAGTAGGCACACGAAACAACAATACTAGACAAGACATTGAGACATTAAAATAACTACAGAAATCATCACTGTTCATTGGGAAGCCTGATCGCTACAGGGATGAATGAGTTTTTTGGTCTGTTCGTTCTACATCTGGGCAGCAGGTACCTGCGTCCAGATGGAAGCAACCTGAACTCACCATGAAGTGGATGATCAAGATCTGCCAGAATCAGCCTGGCCTTGTTCACAGACCTTGCCTTGTGTAGGTCATTGAGGTTCTGTAGGGCTATGCCGAGAGTTTGTTCCTGCTTTTGCATGTCAAAAGTCCAAACCAACTTTGTGGCAAGTCACAAGGCTCTGGGCTGCGATTGTTGGCCATGAGTTCTTGTCTCCATAATGTCTGTAAACGTTTGCGCTGCTTCTCAGTTGCCTTGCTGCATTTTTTTAAAAAACATTTTTCCAACAAATCTCTCAAATTACTCCGATTCATCTTGGGTTTATTAAACATGTCTCAAGTTTAGTTTCCGAGTTATAAAGTGCAAGACAGGTTTGGGAGGGTCTGGTGACCCGTGAAATCAAATTGTGTCTGATAAGAGAGGAAAGCAGAATAAATTGTGACCAAATGGAGACAAAATCAAGACACTTCATGACTAAATGTGCGTCATTTGCAGGAATGTAGCAATTTATTTGCTGTTGCTCAAGTCTAACTGAGCCAGGAAGTAGTTGAGAACAACTTGATTTTCTTCAGTAAAAACAGAACGAAATGTCACGAGTTGATGTTTGAAACCTTAAAAGTTGAAGAGGATCTCGGTCCTCCTCCTCCTCTCAGCGGCTGTTCGTGTTGCATACTGCCGCTCCACCCGTCTGATTGTCTCGTAGAGTTTGCTTGCCTTGGTTTTGACAAACACTGGCTACACACTGCGTGCACGCCCTCGCCAGGAGTATTTATAGACTTCCCTCAGGCCTCACAGAGGAAAAGGGACAGTAGACTAGGAGTGTAATTCAAAGGTGTCTGAGCGTCTCCTGCCATCGAATGTCAGCAGACTTGAGAAGACGTGGTTAAAATCGACTTGTTAACCCACGGCGGTGGAGTGGTCACACGGGGACAGATGGAGGACGCTGAAGTGATGGGCTGCTAACTGCAGAATCTCCTGGGCTTGGGTCTAGTAGTAATCCTCCTCCTGCACATCAGAGCTGCCTCACTGCGTCCTCTGCTGGCCAGAGAGAGAACGGCCCGATATGATTTGGTTGGATTTCTTTGTTGTGGATTATTCACAGACAATGGTCAACAAATGAAAAGCTTAACGAGGGTGTTTTTAGTAAGTCTGGGTCTGGGAGTGCTGCTCACGGTAATGTTTTTAATAAGATGATTATCTCTTGTCTTTTTTTGTTTTTTTCAGACTTGTACAAGCCTGCCGTTTCCCACAGAGACCTGAACAGCCGCAACGTTCTGGTCAAAACGGACGGCACGTGCGTCATCGTTGATTTCGGCCTGTCCATGAAGCTGACGGGGAACAGGCCGACGCGCCACGGAGAGGACGAAAACGCTGCCATAAGCGAGGTGAGCCTTTAAAAAAGCAGCCGAGAGGAGTCTTGTGTTCTTGGATAAACTTGGGGTTTACCAGTTCCTTACAATGAAACTCTTAATTGTACTTCTTGTAAAAATGACATTGGCATTCGGAAAAAATCTGGTGCATCTGCGGTTCTTAAGAAAAGTATTTACCAAAAGTAGGAATATAATTAAAAATGAGGGAGCAGGTTGAGTCATATCTAGTTAACCATTTTTATCAATTATAAAGCTGCTCTGATTGTTGCCTTATCATAGACGATATTTGGAATGAATATTCCTGAGTCCTGAGCTTGAAAGAAGGTCTGAAAATAATCTGGAATAATTCTTAAAATCCTTGATTTATCCTTGTTTTTAGTCAGAATTTTGGGTAAGGCTACCGGTATGTTAATAAACCACACAGGCAATGTAAGGACACCGCTGCAGTAGCGTTGGTCAGGGATGACGTCACAAGAATTGTGGAGAATCCCCAAAATCCCGGATGTCGGGCAAACAACGCAACAGACCTCATGCATAATAGCCACCTCCAATGCTTCTGTCCATGTCAACTTAAACGAAGATGATGTCCCTGAAGCCAAAATGGACGTGGACTTTATTGAAAGATACAGCAATACACAGCTGAAGCTCTGGCTACCATGCAAGGGACTAGCAGCGCCCGACAACCGAGCCGAATTTATAAAAAGGTACATGTGGCGTTCCCTGTGTTACCGTGGTGACTTTCACTCTTTAGCCTCGGTGAGAAAGAGCAGATGACAGAAGATTTCGTGTAGAATACATGCCGTCGATTCACCATGCATTGCGGATGTTTTTGGTGGCAGGATGAAGAATGATTTTGTCTGCCACTTTAATTGGTGTTAGCCGTTAGCGATCGGTTCTTTTGCTCTATATTTCAAAGGTGAAAACATATTCTATATGGAAGCTGAACTGAATGCCTAAAGAGACAAATTAGCGCGGTCGGGTTGACAAACGCGTTCAGTGCTCCATACTGGATGGATGGACATACCTGTTCAGGGACTGCAGTCTAGAGTTACTTTCAGGCCCCCAAAAAAATCCGACCTGGCCCCAGCCCGTAGCCATCATTTCTGAATTCGACTCGGCAAATTAACAGTAATTACAGGTCCGAACCAGACCCCCCCAACATTTTTAATTAAGCTTTGACTGCTTATATAGTTAACGGTCTGCGGATGCACAGCTGAATAAAAGGGGCAAAAGATCGGAGCTGAGGGGGTATTTGTCCTTTCATGACCGTCAAAGCGTATTACATCCCTGCTTCTGCCTACATTCTGCATTATTCAGACACGGACCCTGCTCTGACATGTCTGCTGTGCAGCGGCTGAACGGCTATTTGGCTGATTCATCGCTTCCTGGAAGTATAGACCCATCTGAAGCTTAACTGGGCTTTTTTTTAACCTTTTTCAAGGCCGGTCAGCTCGTGGTCAAATGGCCGCGTGCGGCTGTATGGCAAGCCATGTTGCTGTATAATTGGAATGTATGGCAAGCCATGTTGCCATATATTTGGCTTGCCAGCCGCGCGCGTCCACTGACGCAATTAAAAGCTTGACACAGACCCGGACAGCCCATCCAGCACATTATAACAGCCCGGCCCGAATATGGGCCAGGCTTGGGGCCCGGGTTAGAAATGACAGCTCTACTGCAGTCGCTGGTCAGGGTGCTCCTCTGTCGGTTCGTTCCCTCCAACAAAGTGTTTTGAACAGATGCAAGTACTCTTGTTTACATTTGTCAGTTCGAAGACAAAAATCGACCCCCCCCCCAATAATCAGCTTTGGAAATGGTATGAACCATATAACTTGTAAGAGTGACGGCTATGGCGACAAGCCTCATGTGCAAGTCCCGTAGCAGCAAAGCTTCTTGGATAACATTTTCCTGCTGTTTTTTTATCGGCACAAACCAGGACTACTGCGCTGTATTGTACTTGGAGTTCAGTTTGCCAGACATCCGGGTACTTGTAAGGTTCAAGGCTCTTTATCGTCATTCGCATCACATGTGGTACATGAGGTGGAACGAAACTGTGTACACAGGGTCTCAGTTACATCCAACAATAGCAAAAATATAAAGTGTAAAAAGAAACGGTAAATAAGAATCTAAGATTTAAACCAAGATATACGCTAAACGAACACCAAACGGTACGCTAAAAGATCTAAGATCTACACTAAACACTAATGGTGCATAACAATACAATAGGAAAAGGTTTACTCAAATCCCGGCGGAGTGATGCATTCAGCACCATCCGCTGGCGTAGTATCACGGAGGTGGTTTGGTTGAGAAAATGGTGATAACTGTTAGAACATCCCTTCAAAGTTGACTGGATTATCTTTTGAACTCAGGACCTCGGAGTTTGGAGCCATGATCTCGGCTCAATACTGAATTAAAGGAAGATTTCAGCATCGGAAGCCAATGCCGATAGTGGATAGGATCAGAACTTTATTTTTCTTTTCTGACTAAAAAGGCCACGGTTTTAGTTCCTATTTTTCAATACCGTTCGGCTTTAGTCGTCACTCTTGAATGCGAGTTCTTCTTGCTTGTTCCTCTCGTGTCATGTTGGGTGAAACTCTCCTCCCATCTTCTGCCAGGTGGGCACAGTTCGCTACATGGCTCCAGAGGTCCTGGAAGGTGCGGTGAACCTGAGGGACTGTGAATCGGCGCTGAAGCAGGTGGACATGTATGCCCTGGGCCTGATCTACTGGGAGATCTTTATGAGATGTACCGACCTTTTCCCAGGTGAGACTTTAAGGTCTTTTCTAGAAAGCAGGACGAGCCCACAGTCCAGTCTTAAGACTTCTGAACCCATCAAAAAGCAAGTCCCATCCATTCCCTAAATACAAATGGGGGGCAACGAACAATTTGTACAAAATGAAACAACTAAGGCCAACTATCAGTACTGAAAAGACCAGCTTATCAAATATAGAAGTAGTTTTTGTTGCCATTTCAATATTAGTTAAGAGGGAAAACACAATTGATGTTTGATGTGGAGGACATGCTCTAAATGTGATGTTTTATTTCTAAAAGAGAGATCTTTCCTTTTTCTTTTTGTGCCTTCAGGAGAGTCTGTGCCAGAGTACCAGATGGCCTTCCAGGCCGAGGCAGGGAACCACCCGACGTTTGAGGACATGCAGGTCCTGGTGTCCAGAGAGAAGCAAAGGCCCAAATTCCCCGAGGCCTGGAAGGAGAACAGCCTGGTGAGCGTGTTGGAAAGGGGGGGGGGGTAGCTACTATTTTTCTAATTTTAGCTTAGCTACTGTTCTGCTCATTTTGGCCTTAACCTACTGCTTTACTAATTTTTGTTTTATATTTACGGTTTCACTCATTTTTAGCTTTTAGCCACTGTTTTGCTACTTTTGGTCTTTAGCTTTGTTTTTGCTAGTTTTATTATTTTAGCTTTTTTTTTTGGCTAATGTCTTACTAGCTTCTGGTTTGCTTGTCTTTTAGCTACTATATTGCTAATTTTAGCTTTGCTATTCTGTTTATTTTGGTGTTTAGCTTCCATTTTGCTTATTTTAGCTACTATTATGCTAATTTTAACTAAGCTACTTTTCTCTTAATTTTATTGTTTAACCTCATTTTTGCTAGTTTTATTATTTTAGCTTTGGCTAATGTTTTACTAGCTTCTGGTTTGCTTATCTTTTAGCTACTGTGTTGCTAATTTTAGCTTTGCTATCGTTCTACTAATTCTGGTGTTTTAGCATCTATTTAGCTTATTTTAGCTACTGTTATGTTAATTTTAGCTTTGCTACTGTTCTGCTCATTTTGGCCTTAACCTACTGCTTTGCTAATTTTATATTTATGGTTTCACTCATTTTAGCTTTTAACTACTGTTTTGGTTGTTTTGGCTTTGCTACTGTATAACTAATGTTGGTGTTTAGCTTCTATTCTGCTTATTTTAGCTAATATTATGCTAATGCAGTAGTTATGCTAACTTAGATACTGTTCTCTTAATTTTATTGGTTATCCTCGTTTTTGCTTGTTTTATTATTTTAGCTTTTCTTTTGCTAATGTTTCCTAGCTTCTGGTTTGCTTGTATTTTAGCTACTGTGTTGCTAATTTTAGCTTTGTTCCTTGAGCACTTAGCATTTAGACAGAAAGTTCAGTTTTTCTTCCTCTGAACGTTTGACTCGTCTTCAGTGAACATCTGCTGAAGCTCGTTGTGACTCTTGGTGCTGAATGTTCCTTCCAGGCCGTCCGCTCCCTCAAGGAGACGATGGAGGACTGCTGGGACCAGGACGCCGAGGCTCGCCTCACTGCTCAGTGCGCTGAGGAGCGCCTCGCCGAGCTGCTGCTCATATGGGACCGCTCCAAGTCCGTCAGTCCGACGCTGAACCCCATGTCCACCACTCTGCACAACGAGAGGTGGGCTCAGTCCCTGACGTCCTGCCGTCAGTCTGGAATTTGTTTTGAGACGTTTTCTTCTTTCTTTGTTTTTGGTTTTGTTTACAGGAATCGTATGACCCCAAAATCTGGTCCGTACACCGACCACCCCTCCAGCTACATTGAAGAGCACGAGGGTGTAGTTAAGAACATGCAGGTGGACTCCAGCAGCTCCACCACCAGCAGAGCCGGGGCCGGAACCGGAGAGAGGAACAGGAATTCCATCAACCAGGAGCGCCAGCAGCAAGCCAACGCCCGTCTGCCGAGCCCAGAGGGCAGCAGCACCAGCGTGGGCCTGCGGGGCAGCCCCTCAACCTCCACCACCACCGTCATCTCCGAGTCTGAGGGGCCCGCGGGAGCCAGCACAGTCCCCGTCTGCCTACATCTGACGCAGGAGGATCTGGAAACCACCAAGCTGGATCCTAAAGAGGTGGACAAGAACCTGAAGGAGAGCTCTGACGAAAACCTAATGGAGCACTCCCAGAAGCAGTTCTGCTCCCCGGACCCACTGAGCCCCGGCAATTCCAGCCTGCTGTACCCCCTCATCAAGATGGCCAGTGAAGCCTCGGGATCGTCGGAGCCCCCTGCGACCATGCCCGCCGCCATCTTCCCCCTGCCCAAGCAGCAGAACCTGCCAAAGAGGCCGTCCAGTCTGCCCCTGCGGAACAAGCCCGCCAAGAAGGAGTCCTCCTCGCTCAGGTTCAAGTTCGGACGCTCGGGGAAGTCCAACTTGAGGCAGGTGGAGGGAACAAAGATCAACACGGGTGCGGTGGCTGGCACAAACACTGTCGAGGCGCACGCGGGCACCAACAACGTACCCGTGCTGCGAGAGGTGCACGTCAACGGCGGCATCAACGGAGTCGTCAACGGAGCCGTCAACAGAGCCGTCAACGGCCACGCCGGCGGAGGCATGGCAACGATGGCGGCGGGGGGCAACGGACTGACTCAGAACGGATCGGCGGCCCTGAGGTCCGACGACAGCCGGCTCAGCCTCGGCGTGATCACAGCCAGCCCCGACGAGCACGAGCCGCTTCTGAGCCGAGAGCGAGAGCCGCCCGACTCGAGGGACGGGTCCTCGAGCGCGAGCGCCCTGCGCTCGGCCCGGCCCAACACCAACAACAACAACAGCAACACCGGGCGCGGCCAGGGGGAGGGCGGCAGCGGCGGGGAGAGCGACGCCGGAGAGGAGGAGGGCACTGCGGAGGGAGGGAGCAGGGAGACTATGGGAGGCGAAAGCGCCGGGTCGGGGTCCACTGCAGCAGACCCCCCAAGGGAGGCTACGGTCATCATGAGAGGAGAAGCTCTACTCAGGCAGCCCAGGACTCGCCGTCCGGAGAGACCCAACTCCCTGGACCTGTCCTTCACCACACAGGACCTGACCTCTCTAGGTGACTGCATCCACCACCAAAAACAGAAGCTCTTCTAGGTTTGTTTTGTAAGAAACACTGAAAACATCTGGAAATTTCCATCAGTCTGAGTTCAGCCCACAACGTTCGCTCTCCGTCTGTGGCTCGTTGTGATAGAAACTTTACACCCTCGCGTTCGGTCACGCTAGTTTTTATTTACATTTGGCTTTAAAGCTCGTATTTGAGGTGCCAAACAGCTTTACGACTAAATTTGACAAATCTAGAGAAATTATGCAGCGTCAGCGCCGAGGACTGAAACTGAACTCTTAAAAATGAAATTAGTAACATGCTAGCTAGAATGCTACTGGATGACTCATATTTCTCCCTGTGGATGGATGGATGGATGGATGGATGGATGGATGGATGGATGGATGG
>NW_023619763.1:8210-8404 GCF_014905685.2 Nematolebias whitei
GATGGATGGATGGATGGATGGATGGATGGATGGATGGATGGATGGATCTGTCTATCTATTTACATCTATATCTCTATCCATATCGATATCCATCTATCATCCATCAATCTATATCTTATATCTCTATCATCTATTTATCATTATCTATATATATATATATATATATATATATATATATATATATATATATATAT
>NW_023619764.1:0-8404 GCF_014905685.2 Nematolebias whitei
AGATGACCTGACTGAAAAATGTTGGATTTACTGACAAGGTTTCTGTCTTCTTGTCCAGTAGACAGAACGGTTTAAACGTGATGGACCAACATGGCTGTAGCTCTGTTACCAATAAGATGAATTGTATTTTAGACCCAATCAGAAGGTAGCGGGTGATATGCATTCCTTCAGGGACCGCTTGGCTTTAATAGATTAGAGATTTTGAAGACGTAGGAGGAAACGAGGCCGCAGATTGCTGCAGGGTCCTGGACTACATCAGTCATGTTTCAAGGCAAAAAGCCTGAGATGGATTTCTGACTTCCTGTTCTCTCTGAAACCCTTACAGACTTTATCTTTGTGAGAGCGAGGTCGTTCTCAGCAGCAACCGGAACAGGAGTCACATTTTGACCCAAGGTCAAGTCGGCCTCATCGGTGTGATAAACGGTACAAAGGGAGACAAAGTATTCAAGGTGAACCGGCTTCTCTGCTCAACAGATTCTCTGTCTTTCCCACTTCCGACAGGACATTTCAGCTCAATATCAGTAAAATGGACCATTTGGCTGTGGCGGCCATCAGGAAACGCGCTCAGTAGATTTGACTGGGCCTGAAAGTTTCACGTGTTAAAGTTCCAGAAAGAGGACACAGCCTAAATGGACTTTTAATTGCAGAGAAGGGCAGCAATCATTCGTGATGGCAGCAGTAATCCAGTTCCTAATCTGATTTCATTATCAGGACCTCGTCGCTGCGCGGCCATGATTAATCCTGCCAGGACTCGTGACTCCAACCCTGGGAATTAATTAGGTGACAAACGAGTAAACACATCAGGGAGTTCCTCATTTTGATGGTGCTGCTTAGATAAAATTTACCTCAGAGTCAGAACCAGTTTCAGCCCAGTTCGAGATGCACTGCTACTCTTATCAACCCCAAAACAGCTCTTTGTTACAGTAACGTACAGACGGAATACACTTTTTACATCTAACCATCATGCATGTCTTTAAATGTTACAGAGTGGTGTGTACACACACACACAGTATTTATCCATTCCTTCAGTTTCTTTTCCTTCTTTTCTATTTTGGATCACAAAATATGGTGTCTGTTGGTGGGAGACAACTGGACAGGTCTCCAGTCCATTGCAGGGACATGTAGGCAAACAATTCTCCCTCTCACTCACATCTAGGGACAGTTAGGATTTACATTTTAACCTAACATGCATGTTTTTGTTCTGTGGGAGGAAACCAGAATGCACAGAGAAAACACATGCTTCACACAAAGGCGAACTCGAGACTTTCTTGCTAAGAGGCGACAGCTCAAACCATTTCTCCACCGAGCTGCCAAATAGCAAAAAAAACAACTTTAGGAAGACATTGCCGGGAGCTTAAGGACTAAAAGAAGATTACACTGAATTGCTGAAGGTTAAATTGATCACAATAGTAGCTAAAGCCTGCAAAATATTAGCCAAAAGCAAAAAATAGCTGCAAGCTAAAAATGAAGTGGGTTTAAGCTAAAAATGAAGTGGGTTTACTCAAGAAAACTTTAAAGTTTAAAGGATAGAGAAAAAACTGAAAATTAAAGTTTAAAATACTAAGTCATAACTGTAACATCGAGAGCAGGCTGAATGTTTTAAGTGGCTGAAATTCTTCTGAAACCGTACAAAGAAGCTCTAAAGAAGAAAACATTCTGTTCCAATTTGTGGGGGTCAGATTATTTGGCTGTTTGACATTTGATTTAGTTGTTTGTGTTTATAGTTTTCTCTTCCTGTGTAATTCAGTTTTTTCAGCCACTTATTCCTGTCAGCTGGCCATGCCTAGTTACACCTGTTCTCTGCTTCATTAGTCACAGCTGCAACCTCTTTCCTCATCAGTCCCAGTCCTTACAGCTCCCCTGCTCTCCTCACACAGTCTCGTTAAAATAAAGTTAAGGTTTTTTTTTTTTTTTTTTGCTACAGTGGCCGACGGGTGAAAATGCATCGTAAACAGTGAAACACTCTGTAAACACATGAACAAATAAAAAAAACAAATGCAAAAGGAAAAACACTGCAAAAGAAATCTGCAATCACAGAAAATAGTCATAGAAAAACTTAAAGCCAACAAAACAAAATGCTTTTGCAGCATTTTGTATTTGCATTCGTTTGTTGGTGCATTTTTCTGTTTGTGTGTTTTAGAGTTTGCATTTTTCATGCCTTTGCAACTGTCAGCCACCGTAGTCTGCACTCCTGAAACCATCAAAACTGTAACATTATTCATTATTTTGTCAGATTAATATATATATATATATATATATATATTTTTTTTTTTTAACCCAAAGGATAAGATCTTATTTTTAGGAGTGACGTGGTCAAGAGGTCTTAAAAACAGTAATTAAGAAAGATTAAAGGATAAAAAATACAAGGAAAGGAAAAAGTAGATAAAGCTTGTTTTGGTATTTGCAAAATGTTATTGATAATGTTACTCTTAATTTTAAAGTAACATATTACATAAAAATTTAACTTTATAGCTCCTACATATTTTACCACAATCACTCAACAACAATGTTATAGCTACAAAGAGGAGTGAGGATAAGAATGTTTTAAAGTTAAAATGGACGCCTGCAGATCGATCAAAGCTGCGTTCAGGGAAGTTCCTGAGGATTTTGGCTTCGGTTCCAGTGAAGTTGTCTTCGTTGATCGGCTCGGAGCAGGAAGTCCGCAGGGAAGGGATAAAAAATAAAAACACTTTTCAAATCTCCCATCATCTCATGCTGCTAGTTTTCCTGCTAACATTGCAGAAAGCTCATTGAGCTGTCATCCAACTTCACCAACAGCTCCACAAAGAATGGCCTCTTGTTTTTATCCTGAGGCCGAACAGAAAGCCTTCGGCCGAGAAAAGATCCAGAGAGATGGAGGAACTCTGAACTGATCCAGACCGTGTTCGTCCCTGTTCCATCAGAACTTACAGAATCTGTCTAGAAAAACGTAAATTTTACGATGAAAATCCTGGTATATTAGAAACTGTTAAATTTCATGTTAATTATATTGAATTTGCTCATAAACATCTGTCAAATAAAAAGTTTTTACTCAAATTGATGTAAAAAATGTCTCGGTGCAGTTTGTTTTTAAACCGCACAAATTTTAAATAAACCTGAACTTATTGTGTTTGTAGTTTTTATGTTGTTCATCACATGCACTAGAGAGACATTTAGAACAGTGTAACTCATAAGTTGTATAAAATATCGTCTTTAAGGAAAGAAACTCAGTTCATCCAGCTTTTTGCTACAAACTGACTCGTATTTTATTTTCCTACTTGTGTTTAATGTCAAACTAAATCTTAAATAAGATGCTACGAATATTCAGTTAGCATGCATTAATGTCTCTAAACGTTCATCTTGGAGACTGACGTTTCTGTTCAGCCGGTAACCTTTGTCTTTTTACGGCAAAATTAAAGCTGAATGCTTTGTTTGTTTGTTCTAAACATAGAGAAGTTTAACAGGGATCCCAACATTCTGTCACGGTTTGTGGAGACTGAACCCAGGAATGCAAATGCAAGAGGGGAAAACTACATAAACACAAACTTTAATATGGAAACAAATATGGCTGCCAAGTCAGTAGAAGCATCACGAGGAGCCACGAAGGAGAACTGGACCTGATGTAAAGTTTAACTGAACGTGAGGTGAAAAGCACAAGGAGTTTATGGAAAGAGGCTGATTATTAGAGTGGAGGCATCTGGGCAAAACGACAACAGTGAACAGGTGAGAGTGGGTGGGGCTGGAGCAGAGGACCAGAAACTGACAAGAGTGAACCCATATTACCGGGGACTCCAGTAAAAATTAAATAGAAAACAAATCTAAAAGTAACACAAAAACACAAAAGACAGATCCTGAAATTTTTACCACATTTAAAATATAATTTAAATAATAATTTAAATATAATGTTCAAAAATAACCAAAACATTTTTGGATATTTTTAGTCAAAAAGCATAGTTTGGATAAATAAGCTCAGCTAAGATATAAACTTGTATCTAAATATGATAAATAAAAAGAAAAGCATAATTTCACATTATTATGGATTTTTTTTAAAGATACATTATCATATCATTTAATTAATTTATGTTATGTAATCACAAAATTATCCGATATATTATTTTGTGAGACACTGGGCTGGATTGTGAGATTTACAGTATAAATATATTGACCTTATAGGAGATAAAGAAGCAGAGACTATACAAATTTATGATCACCTACAATCATAAAAGGTCTGCGTATGTGATTCTGTTAGCAAAAAATCTCAAAACATTATAGGGATTTCAATGAATTTCAGAAATTAATCTTTTAAAGAACTTCTACATTCAGTCTTGTTCAAGATAGATGCCACAGCTAATTGACCTTAGCAGATGCATAAATGGGTAAAACGCTGTTAATTTTGCATATGTTGAGTTAAAGTTTGGCGCGGCAGTAGCTGAGTCAACCCCCACTCGTACTCGGAGTGGTAACGTGGCATTAGACCTTCGTTTTTAAATTTGACGCACTTCATCATTGTATCATTTCTACTTTTTCATTGTTTAATCTTGTTTGTTTCAATGAAATTGTGCCACCACAACAGCGACGAAGAACCCTCTGATGTGAACCTCGGCCTCCAAACACCCTCCAACTGTGCAGACCGGTCGCCATGGTAACGCAGTAAAAACTGATCCTCATAAAAATGTGGCTTTGAGACCCGAGCAGAAAAAAGGAACAGTTGTTTTTACTGTATTCTGAGTGAAAACATGGCTTTCATAAGGAGCCAGGCAGCCTGCGAGGCTTTGTCCTCCCTACAAATATGAGTGGCAGCTTCTTTTCTTGCTTTGTGTAAACATCCTCCTCCTCCTCCTCCTCCTCCTCCTCACTCTGCTGAGATTGATCCTGCTTTAATTACTTTTACACAACCATCTATAAACTGCTGTCCTTAGGTGGCTGAACACAAATGGAAGCAACTCTTACTGAACCCGATATCAGGATTTTTACTTTCAGTGTTGCCCACAAACTTCTTTAACTCCAGGTTGAGTCCCTGAGTGCTGCTGGTGGCCGGCGCTGGTCTGCCAGAACCAGTGTCATCAAGCTGATTAGCCTCAAATTAAGGCTGAGTTGAACCACGAGTCTTTGTTGGTATGTTAAAAGTCACACGGCGGCAGTAAACGCATCAACCAAAGGTCATTTAAATGTAAAACAATTAAGTGTTCCTTAGGGGAGCAATCATATTTAACTGTTTAAAAATAGTTTTTAATATTTTTGTCCATAAACAAATCAATATTTTAGAGTAATCTTAGTCTGAAATAAAAACTATCAAATCTATTTTCTAAAATTTCAGCTACTAAAATGGCTTAAAAAAACACCTCCACAAATCAATCAATCCATCCATCCATTATCTTTACCCGCTTCTTCCTTTTTCGGGTCTCGGGGTCATGGTGCCCTTGCACAGCCATCATTTGTTTACAGCATCCCTCATATATAAACGCTGAGTGTCCCCTAGCGGGCCAATATAATTTTTTTTAAATACTGAAAGATTAGTCAAATTAAAATAAAAACACTGAAAGGAACGCATGATTTTATCATGATAAACATGAGATAAAAATGCATTTATAATGGAATTTCAATATGATTTTTTTTTCCTCTTTAAGGAACACTAGAGGGCAGCGTTTGAAACAGTTCTAGCAGATTAAAAGAAATATATAAAAATATGTAGCTGATTTTTTTCGCCATGAGACCTTCTAAAAGGTTAAGTCTACTTTTTGAGATTTTAACCTTTTCTCTCAACAAATGTTAACTTTTGCACTTACGTGTCTCCTTACAGAATCCTCCGTCAGCCGCCTGACCACCTCAGTGAGCCTGGTGTGGTTAAAGCATTTAAGACCCTGCCACCTCCACCTCCTAAATAATCACAGGAGAAGTCAGCTCTGCCTGTTCGCTCTCACACTCAACCTGAGACAACATACACATCACCTGGAAGTCAGGAACCTCTGCCTCACGTCCCAAGAATCTGGATTTCCTCCCTGAACCTCTGTCAAAGAAAAGAAAAACATTGAGAACAATGAGCAGGTATCCAAAATCCTGCAACAACAACAATACTATTTACCTAAAACCATTAACCCACTTATCTGTTCTACACCGCAGATACTACCTGGTCTTCAAAATAAAAGCATTATTTTCTATTTTTGTTTCTTGTGTTGTTTCTGGCTCGGTACAGTGAACCTAAGAATACTGTATATATTTTGCATATTATGACACCTGATAGGGGCAGCACAGTGGCACAACTGGTAGAGCTGCTGCCTCTCAGCGAGCAGGTCCCTGGTTCAAATCCCGGTCCAGGGGCCTTTCTGGGTGGAGTTTGCATGTTCTCTTCGTGCATGCGTGGGTTTTCTCCGGGTACTCCGGTTTACTCCCACAGTCCAAAAACATGCATGTTAGGCTGATTGGTAACTAAATTGTCCCTAGGTGTGAGTGAGAGAGTGAATGGTAGTTTGTTTCATTTGTCTCTATGTGGCCCTGTGATGGACTTGCCACCTGTCCAGAGTGTACCCCACCCCTCGCACAGTGATTGCCGGACATGGGCACCGGCGACCCCTGTGACCCAAAATGGAAGAAGCGGGTAAAAGATTATGGATGGATGGATGGAGGACACCTGATATCAGGTTTTGAGGAGCGATGGATTCGAGACCGCATACCAAGCATGAGGAATTTGAATAAAACAAAAACATTTAATGAGGGACAAATAAAAAGCTGGTGGGGCAGCAAACACTGCAGACAACAACTAAAGGAGCCACATAGGAGAACCACACTGGCCCTAGAAGCCACGTCACGTTAAAGACTGGGAGGCTAGACTGGGAATGATGAGGAGATGGGAGACAGATGGCCTGATGGTAACAGGGAACAGGTGTAGGTGTGCTGCGCAAGACAGAGGAGCAGAGGAATAAATAAATAAAAACAGTAAAAAGAATGCATAAAGTCAAAAATTACAATCATGATTCTAAATAAATGTTTTGATAGAAGAACAGTTCTTTTTTAAACAAAATTTGATGTTCTTTACTATGTATACAACTAACAACGTAAATATGATCTTGCTGTAAGTTTCAACGCCAAGCTGAACATCCGGATAGCCTAAAACAAGAATAGTTGGGGGGAAAAAAGCGAAGTTCTAGGCAGCCACAAGGGACAAAAAACAAGTACTTTTTTTATTGCCTGGCTGTGTCTCTTAAAGATGGATGGCTCCCCATTCTGCAGTCTGTCACCAGTAACTTCTCACATCCAAGTTCTGGAGGTAGAAAAGGGAGAGGTGGTGCCGGACCCCTGAACTCCTTCCAGTCGAGACAAAGGTGTCATTGAGTCTCGTCTTTGCACCTGCTCAAGCAATGGAAGAGATGGCACAGGCTCTTCCTGTGTCTTAAAGGAGGCAACAACAGTCCCCAAACTCCCCCCCACCCTACACTGCCGTCCCGTTTTCTTTGTTGTTGTTCTGAGAAGAAAACTGCTGCCGTGCCAGATAAGTCAACAAATGAGGTCCAGTGAGACTTTTTTTCATGATGTGAGGGGCTTTGTGGGCAGAGAAGTGGGAATGTTTGGTTGGAAGGTAGAAAATGGACCCAGGACCACATAAAGACCAGAGCCAGAAGGATGTGGTTTGGACATGGAGGACAGGACCACCCTAAATGTAAGGGTTTGTGGATGCACACTCGGGTGGCTAAATTGTCCTTTCGTCCACACTGGGGATGCAAAATGAGGAAAACTGTTTGAGAGAGACAAAGCTTCGGTCTCTGTGACTGTTGCCTTGAAAAACGTAGAACAATGACCCAGGTTAATGACACTGGACCCGTTGAGACACAAAGTCACGCTGAAAAAGCCATTAGGCTTCCAAGACATTGAACAGAGCTCAATGCCATTTTTATATTTGGGCCACAGTGTCTCTCTATACCATAATTACTTTGTCATGAAGTTTGGACTTGTTTCATGCATTTACTTCATGCTTTTACCTGACTTCTTCACTCATTTATGTTGGAGCTGGCAGAAAGGGAAAAAAAGCCAAAGGAGGGAAGAAATTCAAAGAGGAAAGAAGGCTTTGAAGAAAATGACGCTTGCGAAGCTGTATTTTAAAGTTGGACGGCACATCAGAGGCCCGGAGTGCAACTGTTCTGCCTTTTTAAGAGCTGTACGCGCTCCGACTGCAGAATGCAAAAAGAGCTTCCCCGAAGCTGTGACACCAAACACTCAGTCATTCTTTACTTTAAAATAATTACACTTGGTGTCAGAGTTGGTTTAAATTAGTTAGAAAATAATCAAGAGGTGATGTGCTTTTAGCTTTAATTTAGATTTGTACTGTAGTTTGAGAAGATCGGAAAGAGCAGCCGAAGCAGCAGCATAAAGTGTATGAAGACAAAGCAGAAAAAAAAAAATTCATATTATATATAATTTAAACCAACTCTGA
>NW_023619765.1:0-5459 GCF_014905685.2 Nematolebias whitei
AGGATGTTTTCAAGTTTGCCTTTTTATCTTAAGTGATGTTTTCAAGCATCCAAAAGTGTCTGAAGGGATGTTTTCAAGCTTGCCAATGTGTCTGAAGTGATGTTTTCAAGCTTGCCACTTTATCCAAAGGGATGTTTTCAAGTTCGCAAATGTATGAGAACGGATGAATGTCAATGTGTCTGAAGGGATGTTTTCAAGCTTGCCACTATGTCTGATGGGATGTTTTCAAACTTGCCAATGTATCTGAATGAATGTTTTCAAGCTTGTCAATATGTCTGAAGTGATGTTTTCAAACTTGTCTTTGTCTGAAGTGATGTTTTTAAGCTTCCAAATGTGTCTTAAGGGATGTTTTCAAGCATGCCAATATGTCTAAAAGGATGTTTTCAATCTTTGCACTATGACTGAATGGATATTTTCAAACTTGCCAATGAGGGGATGTTTTCAAGCTTGTCAATATGTCTGAAGTGATGTCTCAAGCTCTCATTATGTCTGAAAGTATGTTTTCAAGCTTGCCACTATGTCTGAAGTGATGCTTTCAAACTTGCCTTTTTGTTTTAAGTGATGTTTTCAATCTTCCAAATGTGTCTGAAGGGATGTTTTCAAGCTGGCCTTTTTGTCTGAAGTGATGTTTTCAAGCTTCCAAATGTGTCTGAAGGGATGTTTTCAAGCTTTCCACTATGTCTGATGTGTAGTCTTTAAGCTTTCCACTGTGTTTGAAGCGATGTCTTCAAGCTTGCCAATGTTTCTGAAAAAATATTTTCAAGCTTGTCAATATGTCTGAAGTGATGTTTTCAAACTTGCCTTTATGTCTGAAGTGATGTTTTTAAGCTTCCACATGTGCCTAAAGGGATGTTTTCAAGCATGCCAATATGTCTGAAGTGATCTTTTCAGTTTTCCAAATGTGTCGGAAGGGATGTTTTCAAGCTTGCCACAATATTTTAAGTGAAGTTTTCAAGCTTGCCACAATTTCCAAAGGGCTGTTTTCAAGCCTCCAAAATTGTCACTATGTCTGGAGTGATGTTTTCAAGCTTGCCACTATATCCAAAGGGATGTTTTAAATTTCGCAAATGTATGATAACGGATGATTGGCAATGGGTCTGAAGGGATGTTTTCAAGCTTGCCACTATGTCTGATGGGATGTTTTCAAACTTGCCAATATGTCTAAAAGGATGATTTCGAGTTAACCTCTATGTATGAATGGATGAATTCAAGCTTGACAATGCATCTGAAAGGATGTATTCAAGCTTGCCACAATGTCCGAAGTGATGTTATCAAGCTTCCAAAAGTATCTAAATGGATGTTTTCAAGCTTGCCAATGTGTCTGAAGGGATGTTTTTAAATTAGCCACTATGTCTGAAATTATGTTTTCTAGCTTGCCACTATGTCCAAAGGGATGTTTTCAAGCTTCCAAAAGTTTCTAAATGGATACTTTGCAAACTTGCCAATGTGACTTTATGGGATGTTTTCAAGCTTGTCAATGTGTCTGAAGGGATGTTTTCAAGTTTGCCTTTTTGTCTGAAGTGATGTTTTCAAGCGTCCAAATGTATCTGAAGGGATGTTTTCAAGATTGCCAATGTGTCTGAAGGGATGTTTTCAAGCTTGCCACTATATCCAAAGGGATGTTTTCAAGTTCGCAAATGTATGATAACGGATGATTGGCAATGTGTCTGGAGTGATGTTTTTAAGCTTGCCACTATGTCGGATGGGATGTTTTCAAACTTGACAATGTATCTGAAAGAATGTTTTCAAGCTTCTCTATATGTCTGAAGTGATGTTTTCAAACTTGCCCTTATGTCTGAAGTGATGTTTTTTAGCTTCCAAATATGTCTGAAGGGATGTTTTCAAGCATGCCAATATTTCTAAAATGCTCTTGTATGAGGGGATGTTTTCAAGCTTGTCAAGATGTCTGAAGTGATGCTTTCAAACTTGCCTTTTTGTCTTAAGTGATGTTTTCAAGCTTCCAAATGTGTCTGAAGGGATGTTTTCAAGCTTCCAAATGTGACTGAAGGGATGTTTTCAAGCTTTCCACTATGTCTGACGGGAAGTTTACAAGCTTGCCAATATGACTGAAGTAATGTTTTCAAACTTTCCACTATGTCTGATGTGTAGTTTTTAAGCTTTCATTATGTCTGAAAGTATGTTTTCAAGCTTGCCTCTATGTCTGAAGTGATGTTTTAAAGCTTCCAAGTGTGTCGGAAGGGATGTTTTCAAGCTTTCCACTATGTCTGACGGGAAGTTTACAAGCCTGCCAATCTGTTTAAAGGAATGTTTTCAAGCTTGTCAATATGTCTGAAGTGATGTTTTCACACTTGCCTTTATGTCTGAATTGAAGTTTTCAAGCTTCCAAATGTGTCTGAAGGGATGTTGTCAAGCTTGAAAATATGTCTGAAGAGATGTTTTCAAGCTTTCCACAATTTCCAAAGGGATGTTTTCAAGCCTCCAAAATTGTCTAAATGCATGTTTACAAGCTTGCCAACGTAACTTTATGGGATGTTTTCAAGCTTGTCAATGTGACTGAAGGGATGTTTTCAAGTTTCCCACCATGTCTGAAGTGATGTATTCAAGCTTGACAATGCGTCTGAAAGGATATTTTCAAGCTTGCCACTATGTCACTTTGATAACAGTTTATCTGTTTTAAATTGTGCTCTACAAATAAAGATGACTTGACTTGACTTGACTAATGTCCAAAGGGATGTTTTCAAGCTTGCAAATGTATGATAACGGATGATTGGCAATGTGTCTGAAGGGATGTTTTCAAGCTTGCCACTATGTCGGATGGGATGTTTTCAAACTTGCCAATATGTCATTCATTCATATGTGTTCGAAGGGATGCTTACCAATGAGTCTGAAGGGATGTTTTCAAGCTTGCTAGTATGTCTGAAGAGATGTTTTCAAGCTTGCCACAATGTCCGAAGGGATATCAAGCTTCCAAAAGTATCTAAATGGATGTTTACAAGCTTGCCAATGTGTCTGAAGGGATGATTTTAAGTTAGCTACTATGTCTGAAATTATGTTTTCTAGCCATGCTATGTCCAAAAGGATTTTTTGAAGCTTACAAATGTGTCTGAAATGATTCTTGCCAATGTGTCTGATGGGATGTGTTCATGCTTGCCAATATGACTGAAGTAATGTTTTCAAGCTTGCCACAATGTCCAAAGGGATGTTTTCAAGCTTCCAAAAGTATCTAAATGGATATTTTGCCAAGCTTGCCAATGTGACTTTATGGGATGTTTTCAAGCTTGTCAATGTGTCTGAAGGGATGTTTTCAAGATTGCCTTTTTGTCTGAAGTGATGTTTTTAAGCGTCCAAATGTGTCTGAAGGAATGTTTTCAAGCTTCTCAATATGTCTGAAGTGATGTTTTCAAACTTGCCTTTTTGTCTGAAGTGATGTTTTCAAGCTTCCAAATGTGTCTGAAGGGATGTTTTCAATCTTGTTTTTTTGTCTGAAGTGATGTTTTCAAGCTTCCAAATGTGTCTGAAGGGATGTTTTCAAGCTTTCCACTATGTCTGACGGGAAGTTTACAAGTTTGCCAGTATGACTGAAGTAATGTTTTCAAACTTTCCACTATGTCTGATGTGTAGTTTTTAAGCTTGCCACTGCGTTTGAAGCGATGTCTTCAAGCTTGGCAATGTTTCTGAAAAAATGTTTTCAAGCTTGTCAATATGTCTGAAGTGATATTTTCAAGCTTTCATTATGTCTGAAAGTATGTTTTCAAGCTTGCCACTATGTCTGAAGTGATGTTTTAAAGCTTCCAAATGTGTCGGAAGGGATGTTTTCAAGCTTTCCACTATGTCTGACGGGAAGTTTACAAGCTTGCCAATCTGTTTGAAGGAATGTTCTATGTCATATAGGCTTCGCCCTTTAAGGCTGTCACTAATGGGTTTATCCCGTTATGCGCAGCATAAGCACTGAAAAAATTTAGTCCACGCCCACCTGCTGTGTGGGCCCCACTCGGTCCGTATAAATTACGTTAAGAGCGGGAAATCGGCTCCCATTTTTTCTTCAGCGAGCTAATATAGCACTGTCAGAAGAACAAAGAGGATAAATTGTGTAAATGACCAACCTTTGTGAAGGATGCTTGGCCCGGCAGTCGACCTCCGGTCGTCCGGTGAGTTCTCCTCCCCGAGGAGAAGATGACGAGCAGTCTTATTCCAAGGTAAGCGTCGGGGAACATTTCCCAGTGACAGGTCACTACACGCTGGACAACGCCATCTTGTATTTTTTCCTCTTATCGCCAACCCTCGGGGCGAACCGAATGGTTCCTCCGGGGCAAGGCGTGCTCAGCTGCAGCCCCCGCTGCTCATTCCCTCCTGGGGAGCGTAGTGTAGCTGGAGGGGGGCTGAGTGAATGCTCACCCCATCCCACCTCGTTTCGCATCGGCGATCACACTCCTCCCGGCCGAAAGCGCCCTCACGGTTGCCCGGCGGAACCCAGGAGGAGGCTGACATGAAGGGACCCCTTTTTTTCTACGTCCCACGCCTTTCCCGCCAGTTCGGATGATCGGCGGGAAGGTTGTTTTTCACTGGGCTCCACTGTGGCTCACCGTCTTGATCCATACGGCCTCGCGTTCCAACAGGACGTTCGACGGGCGAGGCCACAGACGGTTCTTTCCTGGTAGATTGGAGGAGTCGGTCCCCAGTCCGCTCCCATCACCAGAGTTGAGGGATTCACCGAGCGGGGCTATTCCTCGGTATCCCCCCTGGAGCCAAGTCCCGCGGAAGCTTTCGGAGCAAAGCTGCCCAGGTCAGAGCAGCGTCCCGTCCCTCCGGAGGAACACGAACCAGACGGCTTCGTTACTCCCCTCGCTGCCGGAGAAACTGCACAAGACCTGATGAAGCCCATCGCGGACGCGCTGTTCAGAGCAGCTTCAAACCATGCTGGCGAATTGAAACAGTCGGAGGAGGTGCCAGAGGCTGTGCGCCACCTCATCAAGCCGCGCGGCCCATCCCGGCCGCTGGAGGGACCGTCGCGAGCAAGCTTCGACTTTTCCACGGCCGCGGCTCTCGCTGAGTTCCACCACCAGCCCCGCCTGTCAGAATCCAGCCCTCTTCATTCCGGCAACCTGCAGCTCAGCGTTTCCCCAGAGTTCGCCTGCAAGACAGCGCTCTGGGCAAACAATCGCAGAGCTCATGAGAGAGAAGTTTCTCAAAATGACGGTCTCCGGAGGGTGTGTGTAAAAGTGACACGAAAGTTTAAATAAATCATCATTTAATGATCAAAGTGTCTGTTTTTTAGCCAGTCTGTAAGCTCGGATGAGCTCACAGCGGCCGCACACATAAAGAGCCGGTGTCCTTAATAAGGTTTTTTAAATCCCGCCGGTCCAAGACATTACTAGTCGCTTACACGGCACGATGGTAAGTGAAAAGAACTCGTTATAATCCCGAGCTGCACGATTCTCACTCAAGCGGTGCCAACTCGCACTCGTGGGATGAAACAGCCTCCACACATGAGCCGGTGT
>NW_023619765.1:5469-8400 GCF_014905685.2 Nematolebias whitei
CAACTCGCACTCGTGGGATGAAACAGCCTCCACACATGAGCCGGTGTCCTTAATTAAAGGTTTTTTAACTCACCGCCGCTCTAGACATGACGAGTCGATCACAAGGATGAAACAGCCTCCATCCATCGGCGCTGCGTTGATGCTGGCGCACACACACAGCTGCCCGGCGCTTCCGGCTCACATCGGTATAAATGTGGTCCGCAGGCTGGTTCGGGTGGAGGTCCTTCTCTCTCACAAGAAGCGACACCCGTCTCAACGAATCAAACGCGGGCAGCCGTCACCCACCGCGTCTCAGCGTTCGGCAGCTCACGGCTGCATAAACGTGAAGCAGCTGAACGAACCCGGTAATGAGTCCCACCTCCCTCCAGCGCGCGCCCCTCCAGCGAGAGCGGCGCGCGTCCCTCCAGAGAAAAACGTGTGCTCCCGCGGGGCTAGCAGCCTTCACTCCAACAGCGCAGCGTAATGAAGTCACGCCCTCCGCCTCTCAACGTTCGCACAGCGACGTCAAACGCGCAGCCCCACCGCGTCATCAGCTGTCCCACGCTTCGCCTCAGTCACAAGCCTCGCCTTGGATCACACAGAAACATCCCCGTGACGCATGACGGCGGTTGAGGGGCGGACTGCTGACAGCCGTACAAAACGTGACACATCACTTAACGCACGTTCACCATACGAACGTTACGTAGAGTGGCTAAAACATGCTCGCCGTTTTTCAGATGGATGGACAAGGTTTTATGCAAATGGTTACAAGTTACAGTTTGCAACCCGAACCCCTCCATTCAGAGGAGTTATAAAAACGGTCCTGTCATCATCAGACTAAATCTCGTTCCTAAATGCAGAAGTCCAAGTGTTTCTGATAAAAGTAATCTACAGAGTCCCCCAACGGAGAGAAAACACGGGGTTTTTACTCACGGATCGGAGGGATGAGACCGTTTTTTGGATCTGTTGTTTAACATCCAGAGAACGCATACCGATCATCCTAAAACACAGAGACGAGGGTTTTTGTTTTACCTGGATGATCTGCTGCTCCTGTCACTCCAGACAGGAGGCGCTGATGCAGGATCAGGTGTTGACATCACACCTGTTAATCTGGGCTTCGCCATAAATTGGAAGGAAGCTCGATTTTCCCGGCCCAGACATTTGTTTATCTGGGAGTGGAATTAAATTCAACCACCATGAAAGCTCGTTTATCACAAACTAGATTCGACACTTTTTAAAGTCAACTCCGCCACGTAAGACCTGGCAAGTGATAACAGCTGTCTCCGTCATGAAGCTGTTGGGAATGATGTCACTCACACAGTGGTTCTGCTGGTTTGTTACACATGAGACGCCTCCAGAGGTGGTTTTGCACGTCTGCATGTGGATCCAGTAAAACAAAACAACGAATGATCATTGTCCCTCCCTCTGTGAGAGCAGACCTCCGACTCTGGGGAAACACCCTGGTTCTGTCAGATGGAGTCTCCCTCAGCAGACCCACGTCACACGGGTCAGTCTTCACGGACGCGTCGCTGTCAGGCTGGGGGGGGGGGACATGCCTATCTCAAGCAGTAGGGGCGCTGTGGCCCCACCACACATCAGCCCACATCAATGTTTTGGAGTGTCGCACAGTACTGAATATGATTCAGCACTTTGCTCCCGTGCTACAGAATCAACACGTGTCGATTCACACGGACAACATGGTGACTGCTGCGTACATAACCACCAAGGGGTGTGCGTTCAGCCCAGATGTTACACATTGCGCGAAAGCTACTGTGTTGGGCTCATCAAAACCTGCTCTCCATTAGAGCGGTTTACATATCCGGTGTTCTGAACAGAGCGGCAGATGTGATGTCCAGGGGCGGCCCACGGCACGTGGACCGTACCCTCCATCCAGATCTGATGTTTTTCAGACGTGGCAGAAGTTGGCAAAGCAGCTGGACCTGTTTGCGACGCGAGAGAACGCTCAGTGTCAACTATGGTTTTCCCTGAGCCCGCGAGACGATCCATCGCTGGGGGGGGACGCATTTGCTCACAGCCCGTGGCCCAAAACGCTTTTGTACGCGTTTTTTTTTCCCCCCACCTCCTCTGTTTTTTTACGGTTCCTGAACCGAGTTCAGGAGGAGGGATTGACAGCTCTCCTGGTGGCTCCCGAGCGTGTGAACGCACCATGGTTCCCAGGCCTGCAACGTCTGTTGTCGGGTCGCCGTGGAAACTGCCGTGGAGGGAGGATGCTCTCCTTCAGGCAGGAGGAGCGATCAGGAGTTACCCAGAAATAGGCCAGCACCTGTGGGTCTGACCGCTGGGCGGTCCCACTTAGAGAGGATGGGTCTCCCTCAGGAGATAGTGTGCACAATTCAAGATTCACGTGCTGCATCTACCACAGTTCTGTACACATCAAAGGGGACGGCTTTTCAGCGCTGGTGTACAGAGAAAGGTTTAGAGGCCACCTCATGCCTTTTTAGGCGGCGTATTGTCTTTCTACAACAGCTGATGTATAGGAAGTTGGCATTCAGTACGTTTTAACGTACGTTGCAGTCATCTCTTCCTGCCACGAAGGTTTCGGAGACAGAACAGCTTTTAATCACCCGCTGATGAAGCGTTTTTTTCTAAAAGGTGTTCAGAGACGCAGACCTGCTTCACGTCCACTTGCTCCACAGTGGGATTTAACGCTGGTCCTGCGAGCCCTGATCAAAGCTCCAATTGAGCCTTTGGATCAGGTTTTCACTTAAAATTCTTGTCTCTTAAAACAGCCCTGCTGCTGGCTTTAACACCCGCTAAGAGGGTAAGTAATTTATCTGCCCTCTCTGTTGCTTCGTCATGCCTTAGAATTTAGGCTGACGGGCAGCTCAGCTGATTTAAGACCAAACCCAGCTTTTATGCCTAAAACATCACGAGCTCTTTTAAATCAAGTATGATATCGTTGGAGGGGTTTCTTCCCCCCCCCCCCACAGA
>NW_023619766.1:0-381 GCF_014905685.2 Nematolebias whitei
GCTTCATGGATACAGCAGCCGATGGTTCATGTATACAGCAGCCGATGGTTCATGTATATATCGCCAATATTTGATTGATTATACATTATATAGATTATAGATTATATAGAGAGTGGTGAAGGCTGCACAGAAGATGTTGGAGTCAGCCTCCCCACCATCACAGACATCTACACCTCCAGATGCAGGAAGAGGGCCACCTGCATCATGAAGGACCCCACTCACCCAGCACACACACTTTTTGCCCCACTCCCCTCAGGAAGGAGGTTAAGGAGCATTAAGTGTAGAACCACTAGACTGAGGAACAGCTTCTACCCTGAGGCTGTTAGACTCATGAATCTCTAACCAGAATAATCACTGTGAAAAACCACATCATGTTGCTGC
>NW_023619766.1:481-8399 GCF_014905685.2 Nematolebias whitei
TGTTGCTGCTGATCTGTTTCATGTTGCTGCTGATCTGTTTCATGTTGCTGCTGATCTGTTTCATGTTGCTGCTGATCTGTTTCATGTTGATGTGTTCATGCATGCTCATCTTCTCACACAGACTCATGTTCGTGCTGCTGTTCCTTTATTGTTTTTATGCTACTAGTGCTTAGTGTGTATTCAGTTGATGTTTTTCTTAGTTCATATCTTAGATCTTATTATTGTTTTTCTTTTACATTTTATTCTTTTGTTGGATGTAACTGGGACCCTGTGAACATAATCTGGTTCCACCACATGCACCACATGAGATGCTAATGGCAATAAAGAAACTAACTCTGATACTGGACACTGTGGGAGCAGAACATGGACTCAGAAGAAAACATTAATACGTGAACGCGTTCAAATCTCAGAAAGATAATCGTTAATCAGCAGATCAACCGTCAGATTCTCTGAGTTTGTAAGTGAAAATCCTTTTCCAGGTTTTCCCTGATCTCTAGAGTCGCTGGGGACCCTGGAAAACCAGAACTAAACCAAACTTTGGACAAACAGACCGAGGTTACTGAGCTGGTTTATTCTATTCAAACCCTAACCCTAACATCCAGCCAGAGCCTTCAGGCAGGTGCGTGGTCCAAAACTCCCGAGTTGGGCCATGATGAGACACATTAAAGATCTAAAGTCAATAAGATTTTACTTTAAACGAAGACGTGAGCAGAAACAGGACTCACCCGGCATCGCTGCTGTTCCCACAGATTAAGGCATCTTTGGTTCCTTCCACCTTGTAGAAGTTATCTGGATCAGAAAACAACAACATTATTATTTACTCTGTTCCTAACAGATGCTTCTCAAGAATCAGCTCAACTTGTACTTCTTCTTTAAAAACAAGTATAGAAGTAGTCATGACAGAGTAAAACAAGTATTTGTAATAACACTTCCTGTTTTGAAGAGGAAACTCTGAGCTCAGATCCAGTGGAAGTCAATGGGAGTTTGTGTGTGTGACCTCTGAGAGGACAACATCAGTCCTATCAGAGACACTCTGGGGGGACGGAGACGGACTGAAGACCGGAGGAAAAATGGTAAAAACGTGTAAAGACTGAAAATAAGAGGCGTCACCAAAAGTCTGATAACAGTAATCCTGATAGTTCCCAACAATCCGCTCAGATTTATCCACATCTGAAAAGTCGAGAGTCTTCTGTTGAAGCTGAGTCGTGTTTTCTCTCCACCTGTCTGTTCCCAGCCTCCTCTCCGTCTGTCTGCGTTACCTCACGATCAATAAACTCATCAGACTCCGCTCGTGTGTTCTGGCCCAGTTAGACACCGACGGAGCGGGACGACCATAAACACAAAACCATTACAGCAAGCACGCTTGGCTGAACATTTATTCAACACTCAAACTCGACCACAAGCCATTTCCAAGTACATTAATACCCTTTAACGCTGTCCCGTGGAGTACTTCAGGTGCCGGACCGGCCCAACACTCAACAACTAAAGTCTCTGAAGAGCTCTAAAGTTCTAATGGTCGTCTTCAGCAGGAAAACAAACTGTTTAACTTCTGCTGTGGTCTGGCGATGGCAGGAAATGTGTTTAACCGTTCTGACTTCTTCAGAGCAGACAGGAAACACATCCAGGGAATCAAACAAAGGAACTCTTGTTTTCAGGTTCAAAAAGTGTTGATGCCAAACTCTGGATGAGTTCACTGCTCGGTCCAAGTTCCTACCCTCACTTATGGTCAGGAACTCTGGGTATAGACTGAAAGAACCAGATCCTGGATCCAGGAGATCTAAATGAGTCTTCTCTGCAGAATAGCTGGAATCTCCTTAGAGATCAGGTGAGAAGTTCAGTTCTCTGGGAGAGACTCAGAGTAGAACTGCTGCTCCTCCACTTCCAGAGGAAAGTGAGGTGGTTCATCTGGTAAGGATGGACCCTGGACACTTCCACAGGGAGGTGTTCTGGACATGTCCAACAGGGAGGAGACTCCCACGTTGGAGAGACCATGTCTCGCAGTTGGTCTGGGAACACCTTGGAGTCCTGTCAGAAGAGCTGGAAGAGGTGGCTGTGGAAAGAGATGTCTGGATCTCTGAGACCCTCCATACGTCCTCTTCAGTACAACTGTCTCAGATCACATCAAGATGTAGCTACAGGCTGCTACCGCAGATAAAACTGTGGGTTTTTACCAAATAATTAAACAAAGACAGAGGTATCTGGACAGATCTATGAGGTTCAGACAGTCCTACAGTCCAGATCTCTCTGAGCATAACGTCAATGATCCTTACGGTTCCTTGACATCTCTAAGGCCGTGACAACGAAACACTCAAATACACATTTAGTGTACGTTTATTCTGAAGCACTGTGACACTGGACCAACCACACCATGGACACGCTGATGATAGACCGCCAAGACCTCATTACAGGATCTGTGTTTGTGTCCAGAACCAGCATGATTCAGTCAGGATCTGACACTTCAAATGACGAGACCACTAAGGTCCAATGAAGACATCACCAAGTTCCTACAAAATCCCTCCATGTTCCGGCTGTTCTTCTTCCGATGCAGTCATTTGGTGGAATGAAGCCTAAAGTCTGTTCTTCTGGACAGAACCAGCTGCTGAAAGGACACAACTCGTCGTCTACATTCAGTCAAAACAAAACGGTTAGATTTGTTTCAAGAACAACAACGTTTGTTTCAGAGTTCTGTTTCCTGTCCAGGTATCCAGACTGTAATCTGTTGAAGTGCTCTGGATCAGCAGTTCTCCAGATGTTCAGCTGGTTTCAACAGGTTTTACCGTTGGTTTCTTGTTGACTCAGTTTCGGTCGTCGCTCCTGAACATTTTCAGAGGAACGTTTTAAAGTCTGACCTCGTTCAGACAGAAAAATGTTCCTGAACTCCGAGGATGAGTTTAGAGGGTTGGTGTCCTTAAAAGACGGTTTGACTTTCTTCTCCCGGCGCTCCTGTTTTTATTCTGCCGGTGAGGACAGAAAGACGTTCACTCAAACGGGAGTAATTTTCTTATCAAGCGTGACTCAGAGTCTCAGAGAAACAAAACAAGCGGCTGCGCCCGACGAACCGGAGCTAAAACAGCTAAAGCACTTCAGCTCGCCTTGTTCTGTTCTGCTTTCATGTGCAGCGGGGATTTAAATAAACAAATCCAGGTTCTGACCACATCTGCACCAAAGGAACCAACGGATTTTAACAGGGCACCCACTGATCCACCGTCATGCACACATATAGATGCTTTTAATTTGAAGGAGCTGTTACGCTGAGGCGTTTTGTTCCCAGATAAAAACCTTTTAACCAAAGTTCTTACCAAAATAAAAGCCTTTTAGTCCTCGCTGACATTTAATAAACACATTTTCTCTTTTCCACGGAGACCCCCGCCTGGGACGGTTTCTACAGGTCTGCAGAATCCGGGGAAATCGTCTCTACGGGACGTCGAGCGCTACAATTTAATTTCTCTTTGAACGTGACGAGCAGCAAACGGCTCGTCAGGAGTTAATAAACCTCGGTCCTCGTTTCCATCAGCGGGAGATAAATTCACACAAGACACGAGTGACGGCGCGGAGAGTTACGGGTCAAAGAGAATTTACCGGAGACTCCGTGAATCTGCTCACCCTCGATGGACGAACATCAGCCGGAGATTAATGTGTTCCAGCCCAAACGTTTCCTTCGACGGCTGAAGGTTTGGGTCAAACTGAACAATTACAATGAAAAACATCAAAGTCTGTTCAAGGAGGCAGAAAATAGAATACACGGTTTATTTTCCTGGGACAAGACTTTTACAGCTCCCTTGTTAAAATTTACCCAAAACGTTCCATTTGTCATAATTTTCAAAGCAAAAATTAAAAAATAAAACCCAAAGAAATAAAAAAGTACACAGAGCGTAAGGACAAGGAGCTTCGGCTTGCTGTTCCTCAAAGACTAAATTATGATAAAACGTAAAAAAAACAGTAAAACTCTCCTCATAGTCATCAATGGTATTTAGTTTTTTAGCAGTAAAGATTTATTTGTATAAATGTGACATTTTAAATCTGGTTTCTCCTCCAAACTGGACTGACGGTTCCTCTCAGAGGTCAAAGGTCAAGCAGCCAAACTCCCGTTGACTCCCATCGTCTCAGACGTTCCTCCCAAAACCAGGAAATTATTTTAATTTATTTTAATTAGATTTATATTAATTTTAAAGGAATATAGTAACTTTTTCTTTACTACCTTTTTATCTGTAAATATTTTAATTTTATTTATTTTTATGATGTTAGAATTTGTGGTTTTACAGTTTTTATATTTTATGTTTATTTCCAACTTTTTGTTTCCTTGAGAGTAAAATTATTGTTTTTGTTGTTGTTTGTAGTTTATTCCCCAAAAAACTGAAAACTGAAAACAACAGGATGAGGTTTAGAGAGGATTTTCAAAATAAAGCTCTTAGTGCTCTCCACAATAAGAGCGTGACTCAGATGAAGTCCAGCGTTCCTGCCGGGCCTTAAACAAAACGCCTTCAGAGGAAATGAGCGTTTGAGACCAACGTGAAGAAACATGGTCGCCCTTCAGCTGCTCCTCCAAACAAACGGCATGATGGGAAACGTGTCCTCTGAAGAACGCCATCGATCTGCGCTCTGAGAGCCGAGCCCAGACCCGCCTGGCGGGTCGACCTCAGGGCCGCGGCCTCGGCTCTCAGGTTTCACGGCAGCTTTTAAAGATCGATACGGAAGCCTGCGGGGGACAATTATTTGAAGCGATGGACGCCGAAGCGAACAGGAAGTGGAGACAAGGGCGGAGCACAAAACCCTCGACTGTCACCGGAGACGGACTCAGAGGAAGGAAACGGTTCCTGAGGAGCAGCCAGGCGGTACCGAGCAGCAGAACCGCTCCGGAGCAGGCGGGCGTGATTTAACACAACGCCAAGACGGAAAGACATGAGCAATGACCTCGAAAAGCAGCCCGTCAATCAGTGAGGGGTCAAAGGTCATCTAGAGTCCATCGTTCTACAGAGAAAAGGATGATTCACCCTGAAGGTCAGACTGTGCAGTGCCTCTACAGGTGTCAGTCATCGGATCAAAGGTCAAAGGTCACGACCGCTAAAAACAACATGGCTGCTTCATCTGAAGGAACCACAAGACTTCTGGACTAGAACCAGAGCAGAGGGCTGATGTTTACCCAGAATGCACTGCAGCAGCCAGCTCCTCCAGCTGTCAGCACGGTGGTGCAGGGATGCTGGTTCGGGCCCCTTCAGACCTTCAGTCCAGTCTCCTGGATCAGAACTCCTCTGGAGACCAAAAGATTCTGGAGTCCAGCAGCTGAAGCTTGGACCAAACTGGGTCCAACAGAACCATGACCCCAAACGCAGCAGCTGATCTACAACAGAATGGGTCCGAAGGATCAGAACCAAGGGTCCAGTCAGAGTCCAGAACCTGGGACAGCTGAGCAGAACCCAACGATAGAGTGGTCCAGAACTCCTCCATGTGACCCGTTTCAGATCTGGATCATGGTTCTGATGAAAAGTCTGAGCTGCAGATCCAAACAGGACCCGGTTCTACGAAACACTGACAGTTCCTCCTGAAGATCCTCTGTTTTCAAAGCTTTACAGGTTCTGAAGAACTCTTGATTTGGACCATTTAAATGAAACCAGAACCTTATGGACCATCAGAACCTTATGGACCATCAGAGGGAACTGTAAAGAACCAATGACTAATCGTAACACGCTGTGGTCCACGTGCTTCATGACAGATGCTGTGTGTGTGTGTGTGTGTGTGTGTGTGTGTGTGTGTCAGTTAGAACCACAGCAACAACATGACGTTGTCTGGTCCATTTAGGAAGCCCCGGTCATCACTGCAGCTACGCACACACACACAAGCACGCACGCACACACACGCACACATACACACACACGCACACACGCACACACACACACACCATGAGAAGCTCCCTCAGAACCTGATGTGTGTCGACTAAAACCTGAGACCAACGACTTGTTTTTGTTTGTTTTAAATGTGAAACAAAAAACTGAATTCTTCCTGTTGGACAGAAACTCAACACGTTTTATTAACATTAATCCAAACAAGCATTTAAAAAGGAAATACAACTATTTATTTATTGGTTTGTTTACTTAGTTTTTTATTTGTTTATTTGTTTTTCATACATTCATATATTTACTCTTTTGCTATCTTTATTAATATTTTATTTATTCTTTTACTTTATTATTTATTAGTTTAGTTTATTAATTTATTTTATTATTAATTTGGGGGAGTGGTGGTGCAGAGGTTAGAGAAGGTGAGACTGTGATCGGAAGGTCACAGGCTCAACTCCCCGGACGGACCACATCAAAATGTGGTTGAAAGAGGGGAAACACCAACACCTGCCTCCACCCTCATCTGCTCCACCCTGGGCCCTTGAGCAAGGCCCTTAACCCCCCAGCACAGAAAGTGACCCGACACAACCCTAAAGGGCCAAATCAAAGATAATGTATTGCTGATGTGATTTTATTTCCTGATATTTTGGAGACGGTGACCAATGACCTTTGACCCTCTGACCTTAAACCTAATCCAGAACCCCCTGAACCAAACTTAACCCTCTGACCTCTGACCCTAAACCAAACCCAGACTGCTAAACCTAACACATGACTCCTTTCCCTAAACCTAACATTCTGACCTTTGACCTTAAACCAAACCCTGACCATGACCCCACCCTTTGACCCTAAACTTAACCCCGGCTGCCAAGCCTAACTCAGACCTCTGACTCTATGCCTAACCCTCTGACCTTTGAACCCAAGTTTGACTGCCAACCCTGACTGTAAAAGCCCTGACCTCGACCTTTGACACTGGACTTCGGACCCCGACATGAACCCTGGTCATCGCCTCACACAACGCTCTCCCTCCTCGAAGCCCTCGGTGGAGTGAGCTCACAGCTGGAGGTCTGGGTGGGTGATGGGACTGTGCATGTGGAGCCGGCCAGTGACGGACCGATCGGTTTGTTGTTTGGTTGTTAGGTTGCTTGATTGATTGACTGACTGACTGACTGATTGATTGATTGATTGATTGACTGATTGATTGATTGATTACCATAACTCAATGAGTGTCTTGCAAAGGGAAGCGGACAGTTTAGACCCGAACATTTTAAAGTATTCACTACAGACGGTCTCCTGATCCTAACCAGGACTCTTCCAGAGACAAACAGCAACTGGGAGCAGAACTGGGCGTTAATCCTGCTGGATTAGTGGTTCAGACCCAGACCTGTTCAAGATAAAGACCAATTCCATGGTTCTGAGTCACGTTCAGACCTGAATCCAGAGAGGAACCACAGCTCGACCCGAGCAGAGCCTCACCTTCGTCCTGGATGAAGTCCTTGATGGAGGTCCAGGTCTTGTTGTTGCAGTAGAAGGACGTGTTGGCCGGCAGGCTGCCGTTCAGGCAGTGCTCCGTGCTGCGGACACACTTCTGCCGCAGGTTCCCCATGAAGAGCTGCAGGCCAATGAGGGCGAAGACACTCAGGCAGAACACCGTGAGGATCATCACGTCCGCCAGCTTCTTCACTGACTGGATCAGAGCGCCCACAATGGTCTTCAGGCCTGAGGAATGGCCGTGACGCAGGACGGACAACGGTTAGACAAGTGGGACTAAACAGAAGCGTCTCTAAAGGTTTTCAGCTGCTGAAGCCAAACACAACGTCTTAATCAACAGGTGCAGCAGGTACGGTAAAGATGGCCGCCTGGACATCTGTACGCTTCAATATTTCAGACGTTTACAAACAGAAGAGACGATGTCATGTTGAGAGTCTAAAATCTAAACTGTCCAGATGTTTCTCAATGGTTCACAATAAAATCTAAACAATCCAGATGTTTCTCAATCATTCTCACTAACATCTACAGTCCAGATGTTTCTCAATCGTTCTTAATAAAATCTAAACAGTCCAGATGTTTCTCAATCGTTCACAATAAAA
>NW_023619767.1:0-8385 GCF_014905685.2 Nematolebias whitei
TGAAGTTTAAATGGAGAGGAAAGATGGATGAGGGAATATGTGTCTGTATCAGAACGGCACTCTACATCAGAACCCAGCTTCACCTCGGTACACTTAGGTGGTGGAAATCGACTCTTTACCTGTAGAAGATGTCTCCACTGGTACGGAGTTCCATTTAACGCCACCTTTCCAGCGTCTCCGTAGGAACAGCTGTGAATCGTCCGAAGTAGTGACGGTACTTCGTTCGACACACGTTCACCCCACTGGTGGACTCACATGAGGAGCAAGTCCGTCAGAGGCTCCACTCAGATGTGGAAGATTCCATAGTTCCCACAAGACTTGGAAGAACTTTGGATCATGTCTGGAACCTCCTGTTCTCTCCAGCAACTTTTCTGTTCGGTTCTGCCCTCCGAACTGAACTGCTCTCCCACCGCACTGGTTGGAACTAGGAAGTGTCGACATTTAAAGAGTTCTGTTTCCGGTTCATTTGGGAAGTCTTGATTGGCTGAAAGAGCCAACAAGGGGTGTGTTTTTGTGACGTAAGAGGTCACTAGAAGTCAGAAAAACAGAAAAATGTTTTGGAACAGACAGAAGATGTTTTTGAAACAGACAAGAGAAATGTTTAGGCGAGTTGGGAGGAAACAGGTGCCAGCTTCTCTATTTACGTCTGAGAGGATTTAAAAACATGACAGTTCGTTCCAACAAACTTGTCTGCGTTTGTCTCCGACCTTGGACCGACTTACAACTTGCTCATTTCAGACAGAAGATCAAGAAAATGAATAATTACTCTGTAACAGACATTAACTAGATTTCTACATTGAATGAGGATTAAAAATAATTTATACTGTTTCACAGTTGATTTAAAATGAGTAGTTCACTTCAACATTTAAAAATGGTTTGAACTAAACACACTTTGATTATCAAGACATTTGTAAAATAGTAATGATAATAAAAAAGAGAGTGTTCTTTCAATTGATCAGTGCAGGACACACTTAGAAAGTCTCTGGATGGACTTGATTTTGTGTTTCTGGACTCAAATCAATGAAATGACAGTTCTTGTCCCAGGAAGGCCCTCAGGGCCAGATTTGACCTGAGGCTTAGTTCACTACAGTCCCCCCTTTGGAAATCATCGCCTGTCCATGGGGATGAATTCCAACATGAACTTACGCCTTCGAATGTCCTTGAGCTTGATGTAATCCAGCAAGGAAAACAAAAGTCAAAGGAGGCAATCCCACAATGTTTTTGGTAATTCCATTGTGTTGATGGTAATTCCATAATGTTGTTGGTAATTCCATTGTAGTAATGCTTTAACCCCTTGGAAACAAAGTCGGTAATCCATTGGAAAAAGTCATATAATCCACAACGGTAATCCACAACGAATGGAGGTGTTGATTGATCAGCATACAGAGGGGTTCCCTTGGATTGAACTGAAGATGTGGCCACTGGATGAAGATTGGAGACCAACGTCAGGATTGCAGGTCTCCTCCAGCGAAGGTTGTCTGTGCCGTACTGGTTCAAATGTGTCATGCAATTATGTGGTTTAAGGTGGGCTTATGAAGGGGATTTTACATAAGGCCTTAACCTATATGCACCTGGTGTGTAAGCTATTATGATTGGAAACAGCTACAGCTACCAGTTAAAGGGTGGAACATGCTGAAAAAATTTTCATATAGGGATTTATACCTATAGAAGGGCATTCCAAACTATTTTTCCATTCCTAACTTGGTTTAAGTTAGATTTACATGGCAAAATATAGTTTGGTTCAATTGTCTGTTGTCTTTTAGATGAGCGACTTGAGATTGGGTGTTTGGTTTCCCCATAAATGTTTTTGGAGTCTATGGCGAGACTCATCAAAAAGAATTAACTATCCCCCCGAATAGAATTGTTTGAGTAGGTTCGGCTTAAGCGTTGTGAGACCAATGTACATTATGGTACTTAAGGTAGCATTAATCTACATCGACTCCGCAAATATTAGATTTTAACAAATGAACTGCATGTTGGCATAGTTAAAGTCCTCTTAGTCTCTAACTCAACTACACACAAAATTCATTCTTGCTTGGGGTGTTCAGAAACAATACCAAAAACCAATTAAACGATGTCTCAACATCGACAAAAACAGTGACTAAGCAACCAGTAAAACAACGATTCAACATTGACAAAAGTAGTGATTAAGCAACTAGAAAACGACGTTTCGGTGCGTCACTCACTCTGAATGTCAGATTTGATCACGTTATCGCGTCTGGTAACATTACCCTAACTGGCGTCACCCCCCTTCGGTCATGGGAGACCGCGAACACGGGTGAGGACGTCGCTCCATGAGCTAAAGTTAGGTTGTCCTTGAGTAGTTTTAACTGTTTGCGCAGCTGAAAGAGGACTTTAAGGTCTGGATTGGAATCCAGTTCGCCTTTAGATGGAGTGTATTTGTCTGGGTCAGTCAGATACAGTATCATCGAGTTAATTGCAGGATCCAACTTCTGAAGTTGGATGATGTCTGGGTCAGTTGAAAATGACTTTTCATATTTTAAAAGAACTTGGCGAAGTTTGTCTCTTTCTTCATCAGATGTCAGAGCGTCGGCTTGGGCGACCACCTGTTCAATCTGTGATGAGACCGATAAGGGTTCTTGCTCTTTGGGGAGCTCCAACGAATCCCTTTCTGAGTCGTCGGACCTGTCTATGGGTAAGACAGCATAGGTTTGTGGTCCTTGGTCGACATCATCGGTTGAGAAAAGAGCTATGGCCTGTGTTGGTTTTGTGAACCATACTGGCCCAGCTTCTTGGCTCGGTACCAGGTTATCTGGGAGTCCTCCCAGAAATGGAATGCCTAGTTCAAAATCATGAAAATCAGTGGAAATCAACCATCCTAGCATAGTGTTTTTTGGGATCATCACCTCATCCGTGCCTGCGTTACACACAGCGATAGATGTGGTCCTTGAGTCAAGGCTCACTTGGTTCGTGGCTTCCACGGACAGTCCCAAGTTGAAAAATGCAGGAGAAGGTTGAAAATATGCCTGTTTATGGCTAATAGCTTGTCCAACTATGATGTGGATTCGCACCAATAGGTTAATCACCTGAGGTGGTACTGTGGTGGTCTGGTTGCTAGCAACCTGGCAGGCCTATGGAATGGCGATTTATAAAATCCTGGCCAACCAAAAATGGGAATGAGTCAACACGAGACACGTGTACCGGGTGGTATAGTGTCATTCTGCCAACCTGCATGTGAACCATTGCTTTAGCTGTCAGGGTTGTCCTCTTCTCTGAGAGACCCTGCATTTCTATAGCACATTCAGTGAGAGGTATTATCCTGTTAACACCGGCAGCGGCTGTCCTCAGCTCCTCGAACAGTTTAGTTGACATAATTGTTATGTCTGCCCCACCGTCCAGGAGTGCTTCATGTGTGAGGACACTTTTCTAGTGTTACTGACAGGTACGCCTTTTTGGCGACCCCCCTTCTGATAAAGTTACACAGAAACCTCTTGGGTTTTTTCTGACGCTTCTTCACACGTTCAGCCTTATCTGTCTAATCTTGGTTTGTCTGAACCGTCAGCACAGCAGTAGCTGTTTCTGAGTGTTCAGCTTGCGATGACTCGTCATCGTTTGTGTGTGAGTGTACCCCCCCTTCTTCCGATGAGGGGTTGTTGGAGACAACAACAACAATGTCTTGGTGTGTTCCACCGACATCTGTAATGTTGTCATTCGCGCCCTCAGATGTAATAGTGATTACATCACTGCATAGTGCTCCAGGTTGGTTTCCCATTTCAGCGTGTTTCAAAGTTTCTAAAAACCTGCGTAGTTTCTCTGTCTCTTCCGAGCTCAGAGGTGTAGGGCCTTGTTTCTGGAACCTTTGTGATTTTTTCGCCTCGGTTCGTTTCGTCCGAGGTGGGGGAGGGTTAGGTACGTCTTTTGGGGGTTCCTTTTCGGACTTCCCCTGATAATATGGGTCCTCTTGGATCCCATATCTTTGCGTCCTACGCACACCCCATTTACGACAATCACGTTCATCCTCTGAAAGAGGAGCTTTTTTGTCCCAGCGTGCACCTTCATGACGCGGTTTGTTAGTTTGAAAAGACTGCTTTTTCTCGCCTTTTTTAGGAGGAGGCGGCGATGCACGCCTTCCTTCCAATTCTAGGGAGTGGGGTTTAACCTTTACACCAGGAAACACCTCTATGGGCGTCTTAGCATGAGAACATGCCTCAAACACATTCACAGCACACTGTTTAATCTCAATGATGGATTTTTCTCTGAAATTTGCCATCATTTGTACTGACATGCGTATGTCAGTGTGGAGATTTTTGCTGAAAACAAATTTAAAACCTTCTTCTTCCTCCATTCCGGTTTCATTTCTGTAACCAAAATAAGCTTGGAAGATTCTTTTGTAATAAACCTTTGGATGTTCATGCTTGCCTTGCGTGACCTTGTCAGCAGCTGGGAAACCAGCAGGTCCCGTGCAGGGGTCGTACTCTCTGATCAAAGCCTCACACAGAAGGTTGTAATCCCTTCTCGTTGCATCAGGTAGACGCTCGATGAAGGTGAACACCTCTCTGTCCGAAGTGAGCCTTATCAGACTGATTTTATCCTCAACCGTAGCATTAGGATAACCACTCAGTCTGAAATCAAGGTCTTTGAGATACGCTTTTGTGCCCGTTGAACCCATTGGACCAGGTACAAAGCGCTGTACATGTTTTGAGATTTTTTGCAAATCATCTATTGAAGGAGGAAGTTTCAATGCTCTCTCTTGCCTGTTCAGTAGAGGAGACCTGTCCAGGAACGAAATGTTTTGGAACAGACAGAAGATGTTTTTGAAACAGACAAGAGAAATGTTTAGGCGAGTTGGGAGGAAACAGGTGCCAGCTTCTCTATTTACGTCTGAGAGGATTTAAAAACATGACAGTTCGTTCCAACAAACTTGTCTGCATTTGTAAGAGGAGATGTATGAAGGCAGCAGACCAAGAAGTGATTAAAAAATGAAAACGTACCAGTGAGAGAGTCTGCGTGAAGTTAATGATGTCCAGTTAACCAGTGAATACAGGGTGCAGTGGTGGGTACGATAATCACAGCCAGTTATGAATCTTAGTGCACCATGATAGACAGCATCCAACATCTGCAGGGTTCTTGTAGGAGCGTTCATGTAAATAATGTCACCGTAATCAATGGAAGGAAGGAAAGTCACAGATACAAGGCGTTTCCTAGCATTCAGGGTTAGACAGGATCTGTTTCTGAAAAAGAAACCCAATTTAACTTTTGGTTTCTTTACCGAGTTTTCCACATGAAGCTTAAAAGACAGATCTGAGTCGACCAAGATACCCAAATATTTATAGGAATCAACAAACTCAATCAGGTCACCATTTGATGATAAAATCAGAGGAAGAACTGCTGGGACCAACTTCCAATTTGAAAAAAGCATCCCTTTGGTTTTGTCGGCAGTTAGGACAAGTTTGAGGCAGAACAAATCAGTCTGGATGTAGTTGAAAGCAGAATTCAAAAGCTGGAAAGCCTTAGCAACAGTTTTAGCTCAACAATAAACAACTGTGTCGTCAGCATAGAAAAGTATGGATGCATTAGGGATGTTTTTACCTACATCATGTATGTAGATTGTAAAGAGGGTTGTTCCTAAGACTGAGCCTTGTGGTACACCATTGTTGACTGTTAAATAACTGGAGGAAGTACCATTATATTGAACACATTGCCTCCGGTCTGAAAGATAGTTAGAGAACCAACCAATGGTGTGTTCTGAGAAACCAATTTCTGAGAGTTTATGACACAAGATGTTATGATCCACAGTGTCAAAAGCTTTAGACAGGTCTAAGAAAAGTGCAGCACAATAATCCTTAGCATCCAGTGCTTCAACAACGTCATTAAGAACCTTCAGTGAAGAAGTGGGTTTGCTGTGTTGTTTCCTGAAACCAGATTGATGTGGAGGTAAGATGTTAAATGAGTCCAGGTAATTTTTGATTTGAGAGTTTATAAGTTTTTCTAGAACCTTGGCTAAAATACAGAGTTTAGAGATTGGTCGATAGTTGTTCAGTGAGGTGGGGTCACCTCCCTTCAACAAAGGAAGAACAAAGGCTGTTTTCCAAGTGCCTGGGATGGAGTTTTGTCTTATGGAGAGATTGAAGATGTGGGTCACAGGAACTGTGATGATATGAGCAGCCAGCCTTAAGAAGGAAGGTGGAAGTTCATCTGGATCTGCAGATTTTTTAGGGTCAAGATCTTTTAACAGTTTATTAACCTCACTGACTGAGAATGGAGAAAAAGAGAAGGTGTGATTAACTGAGGATTGACTTGTAGGAGGGATTTGATCTGTAGAAGTTTTGTTATTAGGGGAAATTGCTGATTTTCTGTTAGTAACTGTGTCAAATAAAGAACTAGAAGCAACAAAATGTTTGTTGAAACAGTTCAGGATCTCGTGCTTATTTGACACAGGAACAGAGTTAACGAGAAGTTGTGATGGGAGGTCAGATGATTGGGTGGTGCCTGAGAGAGATTTGATTGTTTTCCAGAATCTGTTAGGGTCATTTAGATTTTTGGAGGTCTGAGATAAGAAATAGTTGCGTTTTGCTGCTTTGACAGCAGTTGTGCATTTATTCCTCATCTGTCGAAAACTCAACCAATCAGTGTCTGAGTCCGATTTTCTCGCTGTGGCCCAAAGATGATCTCTCCTGTACAGGAGGTCAGCTAGCTCTGGAGTAAACCAGGGGCTGTCTCGTCCCTTTATTCTGAACTGACAGAAAAGAGCATGTATGTTCACAAAATAAATGAAACTATTATGAAAATAGTTCCAAGCAGAGCTCACGTCATCAGTTAACAGAATATGATGCCAGTCAAAGTGAGACAGATCCCAGAGGAATGACTGTTCACAAAAATGTTTCAGATCCCTTTTTTGAATTAATCTGGGCTTAGAAGGTGGAAGTTTAATATCTCTCAAAGCAGCTGTCACACAATGATCACTCAATATATCAGCGAATACACCTGTACCAGGGAATTTGTGAGGCATATTAGTTAGAAACAGGTCTAAGATAGAGGATTTTTCAGGACGATTTTTGTTTAATCTAGTGGGAGAGTCAATCAATTGGGTAAGATTGAGAGACTGGCAACATTCCTTGAATTTATCACAGAGGGGGGTCGACTTACACCTATCAATGTTGAGGTCTCCAGCCAAAAGGATCTCTTTGAATTTTAAATTACCAAGGAATTCCATCAGGGCAGACAGAGCCTCAGGTGATGCTGAGGGTGGGCGGTAGCAGCAGACTACAGTTAAGATCTGGCCTCCATTCAAGGTGATGTTTACAGATAAGGCTTCAAACTGGTTTGGAATTGTTTTAGAAGACACAAGACTAGCAACCAAAGAATCTCTGATGTAAACAGCAAGCCCCCCCTTTTTTTGACGATCACAGCGGTAGATGTTAAATCCATTGATTGCCAGGTCATTATTCATTACAGATTTGTTGAGCCAGGTTCCAGAGATGAAGATAACATCTGCCCCAGAAGAACTGACCAGAATTTTCAAAGCATCAAGTTTTCTTAGAAGGCTATGAGCGTTTACATGCAGAAAATGAAGCCCGGACACGTTCTTAAAGTCATTTGGTTAGTGGGGGGTCCAGGGTTGGGTTGAATCCCTGAGAGCAGTAACAACATTATTATCAGACATTTTCTTGAGTTTTTTGTGACTGATGTGTAATTACAGGAGTTAACAGTGTGACAATTAGCCCCTATAATCGAATCATGAGAAACATTAATGAAGACGTGATCATTCAGAACCCAAAAACAGTGAAAGTTGCAGTGATGGGCAGATTCAGGTGTATTAACAAGATTCAGTGACTCCAGATAATCTGAGAACTGAAAATAGTGACAATAATATGAATGATGCAGAAAAGTTTCAGACCATAAAACGCCACAGTTCAAATGGGCAAACAAACCCGACGAGGTGGCCCAACTGCAGTTTGAGTTGGGCTGAGGGGGGCTCCGGCCCCCCCAGTGAGGATGGATGAATATAAGTTCAGCTATATTGTAAATGAGGCCACTACCTCAACATACTTGAGTTTAAAATAAATTACTTTTATGCTTTGCATTCTTTATGCAGCTTTGATTTGAATACACTGGGGTTTTTTTTAAGTTTACCTGACACATTAGGCAGATTTGCACAAAGTATTAGTATCGCCAATACTAGCCTGAACTGTACCTAGAATCAGTATCGGACTAGAAATCCTGGTCTCGAACAACACTATTCTTCAGAACGCAGAGGACCAGTTCTTATAACATCCTGATGCATGCTCAATAATCCAGGTAGAAAAATCTAAAAAAGTTAAATCTGGTCCTCTGGACATTCAAAAAAACAAAACAAAGCAAATCAACAAAAAAATGTAGAAACGTTTCGTCTCTCATCCGAGAGACTTCCTCAGTCTGAGGAGC
>NW_023619768.1:0-224 GCF_014905685.2 Nematolebias whitei
CGGCAGGCGGCGCTGACGACTTGGAGGCCGCATCTGGCGGCGGAGAACCCTTGGAGGCCGCATCTGGCGGCGAAGAGACCTTGGAGGCCGCGTCGGGCGGCGTAGACGAGGAGGAGGCCGCGTCAGGCGGCGTAGACGACGAGGAGGCCGCGTCAGGTGACGTAGACGACGAGGAGACCGCGTCAGGCGGCGTAGACGACGAGGAGGCCGCGTCAGGCGGCGTA
>NW_023619768.1:234-630 GCF_014905685.2 Nematolebias whitei
AGGAGGCCGCGTCAGGCGGCGTAGACGACGAGGAGGCCGCGTCAGGCCACGTAGACGGCGAAGAGGCAGCGTCAGGCGGCGTAGACGGCGAAGAGGCCGCTTCAGGTGGCGTAGACGGCGAAGAGGCCGCGTCAGGCGGCGTAGACGGCGAAGAGGCCTTGGGGGCCGCGTCAGGCGGCGAAGAGGCCTTGGGGGCCGCATCCGGCGGCGAAGAGGCCTTGGGGGCTGCAGCGTGCGACTTGGGGCTCTGGAGAACTGCAGTGTAACACATAGAGTCCTGGGGAGCTGTAGCTTGCATCATAGAGGACCATGGAGGCGAATCCTCTGTGGTAGTGGAGAGCGCTGGCCTCTCTGGAGACTTGGAGAGCGCCGGCCCCTCTGGAGACTTGGAGAGCG
>NW_023619768.1:640-6852 GCF_014905685.2 Nematolebias whitei
TTGGAGAGCGCCGGCCCCTCTGGAGACTTGGAGAGCGCCGGCCCCTCAGGAGACTTGGAGAGCGCCGGCCCCTCTGGAGACTTGGAGCGCGCCGGTGCTGTCATGGAGGCCAGGGGAGTTGCTGCTGCAGTCATGGAGGCCTGGAGCTCTGCAGCAGACGGCGAAGAGACCTGGAGCTCTGCAGCAGACGGCGAAGAGACCTGGAGCTCTGCAGCAGACGGCGAAGAGACCTGGAGCTCTGCAGCAGACGGCGAAGAGACCTGGAGCACTGCAGCAGACGGCGAAGAGACCTGTGGCTCTGCAGCAGACGACGTAGAGACCTGTGGCTCTGCAGCAGACGACGGAGAGACCTGTGGCTCTGCAGCAGACGACGGAGAGACCTTGGTTGCGGCGAAGGTGATGGGTGCAGGATGAGTTATGGGTTCAGAATGAGTACTAGTGACCCTGGGTGTGCTGAGAGTCCTAATTTCTATTAATAATTGATTATACTCAGGGAGCTGAACGAGACCGGGCCATGAAACTAAAAACTTCTCCATCACGGAAAATATGACTTCTGAACAGTCTGGGTTATTTTTAGCATTAATAAATGAATCTAATAAAGTCTGGTTTATAAATGCAAGATCCTGGGGTGAATATGTGACTGACGGAAACATGTCTCTATGTGAGGGTGTGGTGTCAGGTGTCGCCCCCACCGGAAACCTGGGAGGTGGGGCGGCGGAACACGCCCCCACAGAGTCACTGATACTATTACCGGAGGTACGGTCAGGCCGGGTTGGACAGCCGTGGCGCTGTGTGACGGTGAGAGGCCGGACTCCACCCCCACCAGGAACCTGGAGGGTGAGGCCACGGAATCCGCCCCTGTGACGTCAAGTGGACCGGACTCGCCGAACCGAACAGGAGTGGACCGGAGCTCCCGTGGAACGTCGGATCTCGCCCCCACCGGAAACCTGAGAGGTGAGGCGGTGGACCCGGCTCCCACAGAAACACCAGAACCAACTCTAAAATTCTGCTCAGCCGACGAGACCGGCCCGGTCGCCGCGGGCTGCCCCCGGGACCGCTTTTTACCTCCCCGGCGACGACGGGTGAGTTGAGGGACAGGAACAAAACAGAACTCCTCCTCGATTTCTTCGTCCTCCCCCGACGTCCATCCCGAGTAGCCGGGCGAGGCGGATTCAGAAACAGGGGTCTGGTGGCTTCCCCGGTACCGAGCTCTGTCTTCCTCGAGGACCAGGAGTGGTGAGGACAGGATTTCCACCTCCTGGTCATAACGTCCTTGTGGGCGGACAGGCCTAGTCCAGAACCCGCCGCACCGGATTGTGGACTTGCTCATCTCGGGAGGCTCGGAGGAGAAAAAGAAAAAAGGTAAGCTGCCGAGAGAGCCCTGCCCGCTGGGTTCTGATGTGTGGTCGCGTCGTAATGTCAGGATTTGGTGGTCAGGGACGAACCCAGTGTGCAGACAGGACTCAACTCTGCAGATTAAAAAACTAAATATTTTAATTATGAGTACAGTTACAAAATTTATTTATTTATTTATTCATTTATTTATTCATTCATTTCATTTCAGTTAAAACAAGACTTATTCCATACAAATAAAATAAGATTACATATAAAATGAAAGGCAGCAGAAGAAGAACGAATTCTTATCATTTCTGCCCCTTCTAAACAATATCAATTCAAAACGATCTATTCAAACAATACATAATACAACCAACCAAAAAACTTATCACAATTCATTATATTTCCATACCATTATCCAACTTAAATATATTTCATCATCAATACATTCTTAATCTTTTTTTTAAATACAGCTAATGAAGTCTCCTTTTTGATATCATTATCCAAACCATTCCATAAACTAATTCCCTTGATCGAAGTAGACCTACCCTTAAAACTTGTTCTATATTTCATCTTTACAAAAAATATCTGTTCCCTTTAAATTAGAACAACTATTCCTTTTAACGAAATACACTTTTATGTTTGATGGTAAATTTTGGTTCTGAGCCTTGTACATAAATAATAGAATATTGTAATCCACCAACTCATAAAACTTAAGAATTTTCAGTTGATAAAACAAAATACTTGAAGGATGGCGATAATGCTTTTTTGCGATAACTCTTATAACTCTTTTTTGTAAAATAAAAATAGACTTGGTTGCAGTTTTACAAGCTGTACCCCAGATAGCAACACAATAAATCAAATGTGGCACAACAATTGTATTGTACAGTAGACACAATGCTTTATCAGTCAGAAATTCTCGTACTTTATGTAGCATTGCTATAGACCTGGAAATTTTAGTTCTTACAAAATTAATATGTTTTTTCCATGTCAATTTATCATCTATAATCACTCCCAGAAACTTTACTTCACTCACTCTTTCTATCACAACACCATCAATTTCAAAAGGAAAATCTATAGACGGCTTTTTTTTTACTAAATATCATATAATTTGTTTTTTCTAGATTAAGTGATAATTTATTTAATTTAAACCAAGTATGAATTTTTACAAACTCAATCTTCATTAATTCAAACATCTGATTTAAGTCTTTACCCGAACAAAAGAAAGTTGTATCGTCTGCAACTAAAACACACTTGAGAATACTAGACACCTTAACTAAATCATTTACATACAAAATAAACAGCTTAGGCCCAAGAACTGAACCTTGAGGTACTCCACATGAGACATTACACAAACCAGATCTAACCGCATCAATCTGTACAAACTGTTTTCTTCTGTTTAAATAGCTAGATATCCACTGTATGGCTAGACCTCTAATACCATATTGTTTCAATTTTTCAAGCAAAATAGTGTGATCAATGGTGTCAAAAGCCTTTTTCAAATCAACAAATAGACTTACACAATATTGCTTCTCATCTATCGCTGTAGTAACCTGTTTCATTAAATCCATAAGAGCCAGACATGTTGAATTGTTAGATCTGAAACCGTATTGCTCATTACTCAAAAGATTATGTTTATCTATAAATTTGTCCAGCCTGGACACAAATAATCTTTCAAGAATTTTAGAAAACTGTGGCAACAACGATATAGGTCTATAATTTCTAAACAAACTTTTCTCACCATTTTTAAAAATTGGAATCACCTTTGCGATTTTCATTCTTTCTGGGAAAATGCCTTTAGAAAATGATAAATTACAGATATATGTAAATGGTTCCAACACATTACTTATTATTTCCTTCACAATCCACATATTCATGCCTTCACAATCATTGGATCTTTTATCAGCAAATTGTCCAACTACATTCATTATTTCTTCCTTACTAGTACCGTTAAGAAACATACTGTTTGCACATCCATTGATCAAATAATTCACATTACCATCTTCTTTAGGAATTGACGTTGCAAAACTTAATCCCACATTTGCAAAATAATTATTAAATCCATTTACAATCTCTGTATCATCATAAATTTCCACATTGTTTTCAACAAAATGTTGTGACAATCCCCTATTACCATTTTGTTTACTTAAAACATTGTTAATTATTCGCCATGTCGCTCTCATATCACCACTGCATTTATGTAATAATTGACTATAATATTCCCTTTTATGTTTTCTTATTATCCCTACCAATTTATTTTTTACACTTTTTGTATTTTTTTTCAGCATTTAATGTTCTAGATTTCATAAACCATGAATAAAGTTTATTCTTTTTTTTTTACATGCATTCTTCAATCCTTTAGTCATCCAAGGATGATCGACTTTCTTATCTTGTATGTAGATTTTTTTTACACAATTTTTTTTAACAAAACTTCAAGGATCCTCATAAATTCATCATAAGATTTGTTTACATCATCCACATATACTTCATCACATTTTTGTATATCTAAATCTTCTTTAAATTTATCCAATGCTTGTTTTGATGTGTTTATTTTTGTATTTATTCTTTTTATTTTTCAAAAAGGACTCAGGAAGCTCAGGGAAGACTCAGGAGACGCAGGAGAACACTGAAGACCCAACGAATACGACGCGACCAGGAAACCGACTAAACAGACGACTTAAATACAGGGACAAGACGAGACGTGATTACAGACAGCTGTGACGAGACAAGGGTGGCACCAATTAAACTGAAGAGGAAACACTAGAGAAACACAGACACAAACAGAGCCACCAAATGGTACCATCCTTACATTCTTAAAGACACTTAGAGAGGTCAAGGTCGAGAGCTTCAAATCTTTTTGTAAGATATTCCAGGAAACAGGAGCGGAATAGGAGAAGGCCCTTTTGCCTAAAAGAAATGCTGTCACCTAAATGTTGATCCCCCTTGCCTTCCTTGATGCAAAGTCATCAATAATCTCATCATGTGAAATCTGTTCAGCAACTGCATGGTTGATACTGATGACTGCCAGACCACTGAGGCGTTCCTGAGACATAGCTGACCTCAGATATGTTTTTATCATTTTCAACTTTGAAAAGCTTCTTTCTGCTCCAGCCACTGTGACAGGAATGGTAACTGCAATTCTAAGAGTTAAACTGACATAGCAAATGACAAAAACAACTAAGCCTTTTTTTTTTTATCAAGCCTACATATATTTCCAATTTATGAAATTCATAGTAGGAGAACTTTTTGCTGGTGTGCACAGAAAGCTCAGGACTGACTGCATGAGACAGTATAAATTCAAATAAGCAATCAAACTGTTTTTTTAAATTAAAATAAAAAATGTATATATTTAATAATGGGCTATAAGTCTGTCTTTGTTTAGGAGCATTAATCAAAGTACTTCATTATAAAAGCACATATTTTTTGTGTGACAGCCAGGGTTCTGTATTATAACACAATCTCTGCCATTTCTAACTACTAAGCAAACTGTGCAAACATCCATCTTCCTCAGTCCATCACTCAGTACAAACTGAGACACGAGAGGGATCCATCTTAGATGGTGGCCACGCTGAAACATTAGCGCCTCCAATGGGCCGTCAGTCTTCGAGTTCCAGTCATCCAAAGTACATCACAAAATCATTGCCTTTAGAAATTAGAGAGTCAGAGTCAGAGTTTCTTTATTGTCATTCGCACCTCATGTGGTACATGTGGTGGAGCGAATTATGTACACAGGGTCCCAGTTACATCCAACAATAAAATGTATAAGAAAAACAGTAATAACATCTAAGATATGAACTAAGAAAAACATCAACTAAATATACACTAAGCACTCATAACATAAAACATTGAACATCGGCACAAACATGAACATGAGTCTGTGAGCAGATGTGCACGCATGAACACATCAACATTGAAACAGATCAGCAGCAACATGATATGGTTTTTCACAGTGATTATTCTAGTTAGAGATTCATGAGTCTAACAGCCTCAGGGTAGAAGCTGTTCCTCAGTCTAGTGGTTCTACACTTAATGCTCCTTAACCTCCTTCCTGGAGTGGCCCATTATTACTTTTCCATGTTGTTTGTTTAGTTTAAGAAGAATGTTGATCTTCAAGACAGTAATATTTTCCGCTGTTAACAAAATATGTCGTCCTAAGCAGCTAACCAGTTAGCATTAGCAAGCTACAGCCTACACATTTCACACAACAAGAAATGACAGTGACACTCAGCTCTTCTTACCTTTATCTTTTGCTCGTTTCTCCTCTTCTTTTCTCTTTTTCCTAAACTGCGCACCCGATGGCTTTGACCTGTTCCTTTCCATCTTCCATAATTTGCATTTAAGCGGAATAGATTAACACCGTCACCAACACTGGGTTGCCACTGCCAGCCCAGATCTGACTGACAGTTGCCAGCCCAAAAACCTCCATATACACAGCTATGGATGGGTTGTTAGAATTTGGGCTGCTTTTAACCACATTTGGTAGGTTTTCAGCAAGTTTTTATTGGAAAATTATATATATATATATATATATATATATATATATGTATTATTTTATAATTATTACATTATTACTAGGGATGCACCGATCCACTTTTTTTTTTTACTTACGATCCGATCCCGATACCTACGTCTGACTATCGACCGATAACGATCCAGTTCCGATTTCATGATCATCATTGATTTTATATGAGGCTGTAATAATCTCCTCTCAAGTACAATTTGTACAAATATATGCATGCATGTCCAAAAAGGCAATTCTGCTAACACAAAACATGTTTCTTTTTATTCCTAGCTTTAAAGTGGATATTAAAGTGATTAATTTAAGTGATTGTTTAAAGTTATTTTATATTTTTTTAAATAAGTGGCAGATATAAGAT
>NW_023619768.1:6952-8379 GCF_014905685.2 Nematolebias whitei
TTTAAAGTGGATATTAAAGTGATTAATTTAAGTGATTGTTTAAAGTAGGGCTGTTGTAAACAAATATTTTAGTAATCGAGGAATCTATAGAATATTCTTGTGATTAATCGAGTAATCGAAAACAAAATTTGTCAGGTTCTGCAGTAACCACTCCTTTAAATACACGAAAAAGAACATTAAGTAAATAATCCATTTAATTCCTCTTTTAAAAATATTTTATTTTAAAATGCAATTACATGTTGAACCTCCATTTCTCTGAAGTGTAGCAAAACTTCCTTCTTTCTAAAATGTAAAAACACAGAAGTGAAAAAAGTACATTAACATGAAATAGAAAACAAATTAAAGCAACAACAGTAAACACTGCCCTTTATAAATTCAACTTGAAAGTCTGAGCTATAACAAAATCCACTTGTGCGTTTTCAAGGATCAAAGTTTCTATTGTCATTTACATATTTGGTGCACGTGGTGGAACGAAATTGTGTACACAGGGTAAGTTACATCCAACAAAAGTATAAAATGTCAAGAAAAACAATAATAAGATCTAAGATAACTAAGAAATACACTAAACTAAGAATACACTAATTACTAATAGTACCAAAACTGAACAGCAGCAGCACGAACATGAGTCGGTGAGCAGGTGAGTGGATGAATACAGGGTAAAATGAAAGATTTTATATTTCAAAACCAACATATATGAACGTATTCTTGCAAGTAGCATCAATAAGCCTTTCTTAAATGTCTCAACATACAAGTGTGTATGTGTTCGACCGTTGCTCAAGTCTTTAAAGGAGTTGTGTTTTTCAGCTTGTCTTTGATTTCTTCATACTTTTTCTCCACCATTTTTATAAAGTAGGATCTGGAGGGAAGGACGTAATTTGGATTGAAGGTTGAGATCATTTTCTGAAAGCCTTCATCTTCCACCACAGACAGCGGCCGCATGTCCGTGATGATCATATTTAAAATGCTGTTGGTGAAGTCTGCTGCTTGCAGAACTGAACATCCTGGTGTGCTTTGCACAAAGCTGTCCAATGTGTGACTCTGCGATTTACTGAAAAGAAGTACAATAAAATTATTATTTGTTTGTTCATAGCTATGCCTTAATACATTTTCAAGTGTACTTCATTGGATATTATAAATTTATATAATATTGTTAAGGGGTAATCTGCACTTTGATGACCTGCTGCAATCAAAGTAACATTAGTGTCAGTTGTATTTGATTTATGCATTTTAAGCTTTTATTCATGTGTGAGGTTTCAGGATGCTTTAAATAAAACCCTCTGTCACTGAATTATTTTTAACCATTAATCTAAATGGATAAAATTAAAATGTTTTTATTTATATGTGTTCTAAAATTTAAATGCTGTAAAAAAAATATTTTTAGATTGGAAAACTGAACGGAATCTTTATATGTTAGAAATTAAGTAAGT
>NW_023619769.1:0-8378 GCF_014905685.2 Nematolebias whitei
TTTAGGTATTTTAGTGAAATTAAACGTTTTTTTTTTTTCTGTAAGACGAACTTTGAGTTAACAAACTTCCTCTAGCTGAATAATCACTGTTATCTTGCACTTAAAAAGTAAGAGGTATTTATGCAAAAAAAGGCATTTACCAGGACATTTTCATTCACTGAATTCCTCAAACAAGGAGGTACAAAATGAAAAATTAGAAACTTTTTAAAAGATACGGTTCAAATATTCACAGAGTTGAACAGTTTACTCATGTGCTTGAGAGATAATGCACGTTTAATTGCAAAATCACTAAATAAGAGTAAACTTATCAGGAAAAAGAAACTTTTCTGTTTAAGTTACCACCTAAAAATAAATCTTCCTATTTAATTTTAAATAGAGGATGAGACAGGAGAACAGGAATAACGGTTTTTCTGAAGAAGGACTGATTAATCCTGACACATCATCAATTTTTCTTTTTCTTTTCACCACTTGGTTCTATGAGTAACTGTTAAAATAGCAAATTTCTGGAACAGAACGGTTTAAAAAGTGTCTTTAAACTGATTTGCTGTGAGACTTTTTAGAAAAATTGCAGGTTTATTAAAAATTCAGTGCTTTAGAGTAAAATACACTAAAAAGAGCTTGGTAACCTAGTATCTGTTGAAAAATAAGCACAAACAAGTAACATTGCATAGAAGCATTTACTTAAATATTCATGAATTGGGGTAAAACCTACAGAAAGGTACCCACATTTGAATAAGGTGACTTATAACAGTACTTTATACAGGAAACTGGAAAAAAGAGCAGAAGGTGAACAAATTCTTTTCACCTAAACATTTCTACCTCAACAGTACTATACCATGAGAGGTGATATGCTCCAGCGTTGAATCACACCGGACTGCAGCCTTAAGTAGATGGAGAGGCTCATCAGGCTGATGGCCGCCAGGTGTTGGTAATCAGCGGCCATCAGCAAGGCAGGCTGCAGGCAGTGGGACCCTTACAAACCCATTCCGGTCTTGATTAATCCAGTGTGATGTGCTTCAATCGTAGACCGGCCTGAGAAAGGTAAGCAGAAACCTTGTTTGTAAAAAATCTGCACTTTTAATGCGATTGAAGCATGACACACAGATTCTCTAAATTTTAAATGTGTGAACAAGATATTTAGTTAGAAATTTGACAAGTACAGGTTGCATGTTAGAGTCTTGAACCTGATGAAAATGGTGTGGTAATGTTGTAATGTTGGGAAATTATTAAAGGTTTGAGTCCTCGACACCTCGTATGGTCTGCTAGTTAAAGTCCAACTGAAGCTTGAGGTGAGTCCTAGGTGTGGCAGCTGCGGTCAGTTCTGATGAGAACGCCGGTTGCTGGGTTTGAGAAAAATCCCAAGGAAGATCAGGACCCTTGAAAATTCTGTGTAGTGTTCAAAGTTAAAGATTTGGTACCTTGATGTGATAAATACAAGTGCAGGTTCAAGTCCTGAAATAGATGAACATGTGGTAATGCTGGGAATTCTAGTGTGGTTTAAAAGGATTAAATGTAATGTTGCATCTGCAAGAGTACCAACAGGGCGTTGGATCCTGTGGGGGTTGGCCGCTGGGTAGCGACCAGGTGGCGGACTGCGTTCAAGAGGCGGGTGGACACCGTAGCTAGTGTCGGCTTTCGGCTGTCGAGCTGAGGGGCTGCAGCTGCTGGGACGAGGTGCGGCGGTGTGGGAGGATATCGCCGTTGGATCTTTGTTCCTGTGAGGGCCGATCTGCTGCCGTGGTTCTTGGAGCGTCTGGAGCTGTGGGATCTGGTCTCCAAGAGTTGGACTTCCAGCGTCTGCTGGTCTGTGGTGGTGGAGGGCAGCTCTGGGCTAACAAATTGTCGGACCACTGCCATCGGGCGGGTGGAAGTGAGTAAATTATGGCCAAATCCAAAGTAAAAAAACATGATTTCCTGGAACCAAGCTCAGACGATATTGAGGAGATAAAAAAATCCTTGAGCTTCATGAGTGCTGAACTCGCAAATTTAACATCCCAGCAGAAACTTCTGGCTGGGTTGTTTGAGGAAGTGAAACAATGAAAACTACAAATAAATCTCAAGGATAAAAAAATAATGGAACGAAGAAAAATTAGATGACTTGGAACAGATTTCAAGACAAGACAATCTTCTTATAACTGGATTAGAGATAAAACATACATACAGGTCCTTCTAAAAAAATGAGCATATTGTGATAAAGGTAATTATTTTCCATAATGTAATGATAAAAATGAAACTTTCATATATTTCAGATTCATTGCACACCAACTGAAATATTTCAGGTCTTTAATTGTTTTAATACTGATGATTATGGCATACAGCTCATGAAAACCCAAAATGCCTGTCCCAAAAAATTAGCATATCATGAAAAGGTTCTCTAAACAAGCTATTAACCTAACCATCTGAATCAACGACGTAACTCTAAACACCTGCAAAAGATTCCTGAGGCTTTTAAAAACTCCCAGCCTTGTTCATTACTCAAAACCACAATCATGGGTAAGACTGCCGACCTGACTGCTGTCCAGAAGGCCATCATTGACACCCTCAAGCAAGAGGGTAAGACACAGAAAGAAATTGCTGAACGAATAGGCTGTTCCCAGAGTGCTGTATCAAGGCACCTCAGTGGGAAGTCTGTGGGAAGGGAAAAGTGTGGCAGAAAACGCTGCACAACGAGAAGAGGTGACCGGACCCTGAGGAGGATTGTGGAGAAGGGCCGATTCCAGACCTTGGGGGACCTGCGGAAGCAGTGGACTGAGTCTGGAGTAGAAACATCCAGAGCCACCGTGCACAGGCGTGTGCAGGAAATGGGCTACAGGTGCCGCATTCCCCAGGTCAAGCCACTCTTGAACAAGAGACTGCGTCAGAAGCATCTCGCCTGGGACTGCTGCTGAGTGGTCCAAAGTTATGTTCTCTGATTACAGTAAATTTTGCATTTCCTTTGGAAATCAAGGTCCCAGAGTCTGGAGGAAGAGAGGAGACACAGAATTCACATTGCTTGAGGTCCAGTGTCAAGTTTCCACAGTCACTGGGGTGTCATGTCATCTGCTGGTGTTGGTCCACTGTGTTTTATCAAGGGCAGGGTCAATGCAGCTAGCTATCAGGAGATTTTGGAGCACTTCATGCTTCCATCTGCTGAAAAGCTTTATGGAGATGAAGATTTCATTTTTCAGCACGACCTGGCACCTGCTCACAGTGCCAAAACCACTGGTAAATGGTTTACTGACCATGGTATTACTGTGCTCAATTGGCCTGCCAACTCTCCTGACCTGAACCCCATAGAGAACCTGTGGGATATTGTGAAGAAAAAGTTGAGAGATGCAAGACCCAACACTCTGGATGAGCTTAAGGCCGCTATCGAAGCATCCTGGGCCTCCATAACACCTCAGCAGTGCCACAGGCTGATTGCCTCCATGCCACGCCGCATTGAAGCAGTCATTCATGCAAAAGGATTCCCGACCAAGTATTGAGTGCATAATTGAACATGATTATTTGAAGGTTGGCGTTTTTTGTATTAAAAACACTTGTCTTTCATTGGTGGGATGGAATATGCTAATTTTTGGGACAGGCATTTTGGGTTTTCATGAGCTGTATGCCATAATCATAAGTATTAAAACAAAGACCTGAAATATTTCAGTTGGTGTGCAATGAATCTGAAATATATGAAAGTTTCATTTTTATCATTACATTATGGAAAATAATTACCTTTATCACAATATGCTAATTTTTTGAGAAGGATCTGTATGCAAGCACTACTTCTGGGAAGGAAACTACTGAAGATTCATCTCCACAGGAGCAACTAACATTAGAAGAGCAGGTGAGCTCCTTTTTGCAAGATAAGAAGATCGACATACATCATGAAGACATCTCTTTGTGTCACACCCTGCCCAGCAAAATTGATAAGTCTAAACCGGTTATTGTTTTGAAATTCATTAGCAGGAAATTAAGAAATAAGGTAATAATGCAGGCAAAAAAACTCAAGGGAACAAAAGTGTATATAAATGAACATTTAACAAAAAGAAATGGAAATCTGGCACGTAAAGCACGGTTATTAAAAAAACAAAACAAAGTATTTTCTACATGGACAAGAAATGGAAAAGTATGGATAAAAGTTCAAGATGGATTGCAAGCAAAAATAATAAAAGACATGAAGGATCTTGACAAACTCAGATAAATCTAGATGACAAATAAACATAGATAATGAGATATATTGAACACAAAATTCATAAGAAAAAGTCTGATGAATAAATACACTGAATTACAATGATGTATGATGAATCAGAATTCAATGTTGAAGATGAGATCGACAGAAATGTTTTTCCATTTAGAAATGAAAGTATATATTATAATGATGATCAGTTTAATGATATAAACACAACTAATGAAGATCTTTCTATTGTGCATTTAAATTGTAGAAGCTTAAATGCAAACATATCAAACATTTCAGATTATTTTAAAGGATTAAATAAGACTTTCAAAATAATAACATTATCTGAGACATGGTTAAATGAAGGAAATATAAATAATGCTTTTATTGAAGGGTATGAATTACATCATATGAACAGAAAAAACAAAAGAGGTGGAGGTGTGGCTATATTTATAAACCATGAAATAAAATGCAAATTGATTAGCATAATGTCAATAATTGTGGAAAATATGTTGGAAATGGGGCAGCTCGGTGGCACAACCGGTAGAGCTGCTGCCTCTCAGCGAGCAGGTCCTTGGTTCAAACCCCGGTCCAGGGGCCTTTCTGGGTGGAGTTTGTATGTTCTCTCCGTGCATGCGTGGGATTTCTCCGGGTATTCCGGTTTCCTCCCACAGACTAAAAACATGCATGTTAGGCTGATTGGTAACTCTAAATTGTCCCTAAGTATGAGTGAGAGAGTGAATGGTTGTTTGTCTCGTTTGTCTCTATGTGTCCCTGTGATGGACTTGCGACCCGTCCAGGGTGTACCCCGCCCCTCGCACAGTGATTGCTAGACATGGGCACCAGCGACCCCCGTGACCCAAAATGGAATAAGCGGGTAAAGAAAATGGATGGATGGATGGATGTTGGAAATGATAACAATAGAAATAATAAAAAATAATGAAAAGAACATCATAATAAGTTGTGTATATCGATCTCCATCCTCAAATATTGAGTTATTCACTGATAAAATATTGGAGTTGCTAGAAAAGAGAAGAAATAAAAAAGTTTTTTTATGTGGAGATTTCAATATTGACTTGGGAAACATCACTGATTCAAAAAACATAAGTACATTCATAAATTCATTGCATTGTTTAAATTTTTGTCCGTTAATATCAAATCCTACAAGAATCACAAATCAAAGGGCTACAATAATTGATAATATTTTTACAAATGTAACAGAGGGTGATGTGCTGAGTGGTATTTTGAAGGCAGATCTCAGTGATCATTTACCAGTTTTCACTATTTATAAGAAAGATGATGATATAGTTAAAACAATTATAAGAAAGAACAAAATAATAAACACTTCAAAAGAAGCATTGAACAAATTAAAAGATGAGTTGGATAAACAAAAATGGGATGATGTATATGTAGATGATGTGAACAAATCATATGATGAATTTATGACGATTCTAGAGGTCTTGTACAAAAAAAATTGTATGCTAAAAAATGATGTACAGAAAGATACAGTGGATCAACCATGGATGACAAAAGGATTGAGAAATGCTTGTAAAAAAAAGAATCATCTGTATTCGTGTTTCTTGAAATCGAAAACTCAAGAGGCTGAAGAAAAATATAAAAAGTACAAAAACAAATTAGTTGGGATCATAAGGAAACACAAGAGGGAATACTATAGTAAATCACTACATGCATGTAGTGGTGATATGCGTACAACTTGGAGAGTAATAAATAATGTTTTGAAAACACATAAAATGAGAACGAGACTTTCATAAAATTTTGTAGCGAATGATGTGGAAATCCATGACGATGATGAAATTGTTAATGGATTTAATAATTATTTTGTTAATGTTGGGTCTAGCCTTGCAGCTATGATTCCTAATGTGGAAAAAAAATGTAAGTTATTTAAGTAATGGTTGCGTTAACAGTATGTTTTTGGGTAGAACAGATGAGGAGGAAATAATGAAGGTTGTTAATAGATTTGCTAACAAAAGATCAAAGGATTGTGAAGATATGGATATGGTGGTAGTAAAGGAAATAATAAGTCATGTCATTGAACCATTTACGTATATTTGTAATCTATCATTCTCAAAAGGTATATTCCCAGACAGAATGAAAATAGCTAAAGTAGTTCCTCTTTTTAAAAATGGTGACAAACGTGTGTTTAGTAATTATAGGCCTATATCCTTATTGCCACAATTCTCTAAAATTCTCGAAAAATTGTTTATGACCAGATTAGATAAATTTCTTGAAAAAAATAATATTTTAAGTAATAGTCAATATGGTTTTAGATCAAATTGTTCAACATCCTTAGCTCTTATGGAGTTGATTGAACAAATTATTACAGCGATTGATAAAAAACAACATTGTATAAGTATATTGGTGGATTTAAAAAAGGCATTTGACACTATTGATCACACCATTCTGCTTGATAAATTAAATCAGTATGGTGTTAGAGGTCTTGCTTTACAGTGGATAAGCAGTTATTTGAGGGATAGAAAGCAGTGTGTTCAGATGGATGATGTAAGATCTAATTTATGCAGAACTTTATGTGGAGTACCACAAGGTTCAGTACTTGGACCTAAATTGTTTTTTTTATATGTAAATGATTTAATTGAAGTATCTGACATCCTCAAATGTGTTTTATTTGCTGACGATACAACGTTTTTCTGTTTGGGTAAAAATATGGAACAGATGTTTGAGTTGATAAACAAAGAGATTGTTAAAATACAAGATTGGTTTAAATTAAACAAGTTATCATTAAATGTTGATAAAACTTATTTCATGATATTTAGTAAAAAAAAAGATAACTTTGGATTTTTCTCTCAAAATTGATGGTACTGAGATATGTAGAGTGAATGAAGTAAAGTTTCTGGGTGTAATTATTGATGATAAACTGTCATGGAAACAGCATATAAATCTTGTAAAAATTAAAATATCTAAGTCAAATGCAGTATTATACAGAGTAAGGGACTTATTAAACAATGATGCTTTATATTTGCTATATAATACACTTGTAGTCCCGCATTTAATTTACTGTGTCACTGTTTGGGGTACGGCATGTAAAACCATAACAAAGCCTATTTTTATTCTGCAAAAAAGAGCTGTAAAAATTATAACAAAAAAGTGTTACTGTCACCCTTCTAATGTTCTGTTTTGTCAATTGAAACTACTTAAGTTTTATGATTTGGTGGATTATAATATTCTTTTATTTATGTTTAAAGCTCAGAATTGCATGCTACCATCAAACATTCAAACATATTTTGTAAAAAGGAAGAGTTGTTATAATTTGAAGGGCATAGATATTTTTGTTAAACCCAGTATAGAACCAGTTTAAAGGCTCGGTCTACTACTATACAGGGAATGAGTCTGTGGAATGGTTTGGAAGATGATGCTAAAATGGTGAAGTCAATGTTTATATTTAAGAAAAAGATAAAAACTGTTTTGTTGGAACAATATATATAACTGATTAATATCTATTTTGTTAAGTATGAAATTTTGATGAGTTATGTATTTTGCTGTATTATATATGAATGTTTATGTTTAAATTGATGGTTTGAATTGATTTTGTTTATGAGGGAGCAGATATGATAAGAAATTTTCTTCTTCTGCTTCCTTTCATTTTATATTTGCTTTGTTTTTTTTGTTTTTTTTAAATTGTATTTGTTTTTTTTATTGGAAATTAAATGAAATGAATAAATAAATAATGCTGATGTACATTGATTGCTGAATAAACCGGTGAAAAGCCAAATACAGGACAGCTGGATTGTTTGAAGTTTGGATTATCTGGCACTGTGAAAAGAATTGAAATGTTTTGACTAAAAGTATATGTAAGAGTTCAAAGTTTGTTTTCTCAGTCATCCAGGTATATAACAACAAAAAAGGTTGAATCATGTCATCTGGACTTCGTTTTTTTGTTAAAAAGAAACGTTTCGCCCCTCATCCAAGAGGCTTCGTCAGTCTGAGGCCTAGCCATCTGGTATTACCCAGAAGCCACCCTGACTCTTGTGTTTCAAGCCTGCCTCAGATACCCCTGAAGTCTGGCCTTTTCACTAATGGTTTCAAAAACACAAAGTTTGTTTTCTCAGTCATCCAGGTATATAACAACAAAAAAGGTTGAATCATGTCATCTGGACTTCGTTTTTTTGTTAAAAAGAAACGTTTCGCCCCTCATCCAAGAGGCTTCGTCAGTCTGAGGCCTAGCCATCTGGTATTACCCAGAAGCCACCCTGACTCTTGA
>NW_023619770.1:0-421 GCF_014905685.2 Nematolebias whitei
TATATATATATATATATATATATATATATATATATATAAGTTAACACTATTTATCTGAGGATCAGACTGCTTTGAATTTAACTTCGTTGGAGACCTGTCATCTGAGCAAGCACGAAGATAACAGTGGAAAGGAAAATCTTCTTCATGAGGAAGAAACCTTTTGCAGAACCAGGCTCAGGACAAGCGGCTATCTGCTTCGACCGACTGGGTTTGAGAGTAACAGGAAGGAGGAATAGATACACAATGACAGGTTGAGAATCGCGTTAAGATAAAAATAGTAATGGAAATGGACTGTACTTGTATAGCCCGTTCTATCTTATTGAGATACTCAAAGTTCTTTACACTATAATCTGTGTCCTCATTTGCCCATTCATACAACACTCTACTACATCTCTACAAAGCTAATTGAACAAATCATTCT
>NW_023619770.1:521-8376 GCF_014905685.2 Nematolebias whitei
TCCTCATGAGGAAGAAACCTCCAGCAGAACCAGGCTCAGGACAAGCGGCCATCTGCTTCGACCGGCTGGGTTTGAGAGGAACAGGAAGGAGGAACAGATACACAATGGCAGGTCAAGAATCACATGTTCCGATAGAAATAGTATCAAATGAAAACTCTTCAATTTTAACAATAAATTTTAGGAAATGAGGTCAATTTGTCCTCCAGTAGTCTAGGCCTATAGCAGCATAACAAGCCAACCCTAACTATAGGATTTATCAAAAAGGAAAGTCTTAAGCCCAGTCTTACAACTGGACAATGTGTCGCCTCACGGACAGAAATTGGAAGTTGGTTCCACAAGAGAGGAGCCTGATAACTGAAAGATCTTCCTCTCATTCAGCTTTTGGAAACTATAGGAACCACAAGTAAGCCTACAGTCTGACAGCGAAGTGCTCTGTTAGGAAAATATGGGACAATAAGACCTGTAGTATAAAATGGAGCTAGGTTGTTGAGGGCTTTGTAGGTTAGAAGTAAGATTTTAATAATCTGAAGCACAGGTAAGAATTATAAATAGTCTTTATCATGTTCAGGGCTAAATTACTAGTTTATTTGCATTTACTGGGTTTGTGTGTTCTTCACAATCTTGTAGATTGTAATGTACATGAAGAATAAACTGTTATGGTACAAAAACAAATGAAGAAACAGGCTTTTTAAATAGCCCCAAATATAAAAATAAAAAAGAAATCAGCATTAGAATCAGCCAAAAGCTCTAATCGGACCACTTCTGCTTCTGAAAGCACCTACTGGTATACAAGCGTGGCACTGGACCCGTGCACATCAAAACAATTTCATGTGAAGAAAACATTTGTAGCTGACATGCCACTTTCGTCTGTCTGCACAATCAGTCTTACCTTGGTGTCAACAATGGAGCAGGCGATTTGTTTCACATACGCCAGATCAGCAGTCTGGGGCATCAAGACAGACTCTCTGGTCAGACCAATCTGGATGATGAAGGAAACTCCTGCTGGAGTGGGAACCATTGAGGGAACCACAGCCCCTCCAGGACACTGCAAGTCCACCACTGGATCACCAAAAGGAGCAGGCATAGAGGGCTTGGGTAAAGGGGTTTCCTGCTGCATCACAGTTGATCCGGGCCCTGACGGAGCCACAGGGTGAAAGAAGACCTGGGACATAGCCCCTGAGGGCACACAGGAGCTAGCATTAGCCATTCAGAGTCCACTGTCTCTAGGCTGCTGGCTGCCTGGAGCTTTCACTAGACAAACACACACCCAGGTGCAGTGTAAAGTTCTCAGAAAAGCCAAATTCATTCAAACTGTTCCAGGGAAACGAAGAAAATGGGGATACAGACTCTGAACAGACAACCCTTGATCCTCTGGATCCTCGATCCACCTCCCTTCAGTGGCTTAAGGAAGATACTGATCCAGGAAGTAGAGTTTTACGTCCTCTCAGGCACCTCGTCGCCTGACGTGTTGTTGTCCAGGCATGACAAGCATGAGCCAGTGTGTGATCCCCTCAGAGAGACACACAGAGGCAGACAACCACCCTCCTGCTGCTGTTCCACCTCCACCTTCTTCCTCGCCTTCAGCTCGTTTGGCCAAAGATGTTGGTCTGCAGAGTAGAAAGTCCAGACTTGGTTGTGAAACTCTCAGCCGAGGGCGTGAGGAGGGAAGGAAAAGCAAAACAAAACAACAATGCTAAACTTTGTTGTGATCTGTTCCAGAGCTATGTAACAAAATGGCCTCCTTGAACAGGAAACCCTAAGAATGAGGGAGGCCAAGGTACTGCACTCCTTTTACAAGTCTTACCCTGTTTCAGTTTCAACCCCAGTAAGGCTTTTTTAGTGAAAAAGCAGAGACAGAGCAGTCTGATCTAAAGGGTACCTCCCTTTTACCCTCCCTCTCATCTGTGATCTTACATTACCAAGGAGGAAGTGAAATGACTGACACATTCTGAAGCCAATCGACTGAGTAAGTTCCGCCTTATACTCCCCCATTTCTCCCAGGTTTCTCCTCCTCCTTCCTTACCTCCCTCTCTCCCACTTTCCTTGGCTTAGGGTTATTTGACTTGTTTGGCTCCCTCAGTCGAGGTCAGTATATCCTGTTACACCGCCTGAGGAGGCAGCTCCTCATTCAAAAACACTCCCATTACTTCCTTATCCTCCCTCAGTCTTCTCTTGTCATTTGTGTCCCTGGCACTTATTTATTTATTTTTTTTACTTTGGCACATTTATTAGCTGCACCTTTTACCAAAGCCGAACACCTATTGCAGAGCTGTTTGTATATTAGCTTGTCGGTTTTATGTAAAATCAAACTTTCTCAAGTTGACAAAACTAATGACGTACAGTTTGATGATTGTAGCAAGTTAAATGTGGGATGTTAAAGACAAAATGTGAGCGTGAAGGATGCATATTGACAAAAGGATTTTCTGCATTAGGTCATAATTTGGGACTCTGCACTTTTGTTTTTGAACCCAAGCTTCTTTCTAGTGTCACAGTGTTTTATCCCTTCGAGATAATCTTTTGGTTTCCATTTTGATCAAGCATAACAACCACATAAAACTGTTAAAATAACCATGTGACAAACGACCTCAACAACCCTGCAGCTGCAAAAATTGTTCCCCGGATTTCCCCAGTCCACCGCACGAGGGCGCTGTTTCTTAAAAGCAAATGTATTTTTTTTTTCTGCAATGCATACCTGTAGATTCACCTGGTTATTTGATCTTGTTACAGTAACAGAAGAAAATTACTATAAAACTAAGAAAATTATAAATAACCTATTACAAGACGGGAAAAAAGATAAAAAAAAAAACATTTTGCAACAAAGATCACCAGATCATTACAAAAAACTTTGTGCAAAAGTAATTTTTCATATTTTGCTTCCAACAAGTCAAACCCTTTTAAATTTTAAATTGAATCTTTAAAGTACAACACCCACCATTAAAGTCCCAAGTGCTTTTAAGGACTGGACAGAAAAAGAGTGAAAAAGCAGCTGAAGCCTAAAGAAAAACTTCAAAAGACCTTTGTCGGGCCTGAATAACTAGAGATTGAGACCACTGTTTAAAAATGGCGTTTAGTTGCTGATGGTTTAAAACATAAATATATTACAGTATACATGTACAGTGATACTTTAGGTTTATGTTGTATGAGAAAAACATACTTGTTGTCTTTATTTTCATACTTATTTTATTTTTTCTTCTTCTTTCAGCTGCTCCCTTTTTGAGGGGTCGCAACAGTGAACTAACTCGCATGAAGGCATGGCGATTGTTTTTAGGCCGGATGTCCTTCCTGATGCAACCACAGACCACCGAGCTACCACAGCCCTGTGTGTGGAACAGAGCTGCCATCCGGGGCGTCCGGGGAAGCAGATGGTGGGGTTTGGGGGTCTTGCTCAAGGGTCCTACGAGGGTGGAGGCAGGTGTGGGTGTTTCAACTTTTTCACCACATTTTGATATTTTCAGTCTGGGGAGTTGAACAGACGACCTTCCGATCTCATGCCCACCTTCTCTGGCCTCTGTGCCACCACTCCCCCTATTTTCCTACTTATTTACTTTATTTATTCATCATTATTTAACAAGGCAAATCTATTGAGATCACAGATCTGTTCTCTAAGGGAGGCCTGCAAGGCAGCATGTTTTTGGACAGTGGGAGGAAACTGGAGTACCCAGAGAAAACCCCCACAAAACACGAGAACATGCAAACTCCACACAAAGAGCCCAGGTCCAAACCAGGGAATGAACATAGGACCTTTTTGCTGAGACAAGTGTTAACCACTAAGCCAACATGCTGCCAACTTGTTGGGTACAATTCAAAACACGACTTTTTGCGTTTTCCTGAATTCTGTTTTTATATTTAAGTCTGTCAGAGAACCCATTAAGAATATGGTTATTTTTTAATCCTTATATGCAGAAGTCATCAGTGTCAGACATTAACCAAACATAAATCATACAATAAGAACTTGAGTGTACTGATACTGAAAGTTGACAAGTCTTACAAATAAAACCATCAAAACTGTTTTAAAATCCTTTAGTACTGTTGTTTCAAACATAATCATAATTGGGGACTGCCTAGTAGGAGGCAGCCACCTATTATTATCCACCTGACAAGGGTTTCTTAACTTTATATCTTATTCTTCCTTCAACTTTAATGCGACCCGAACCGCAATGTGTATCCCCACAAATGTTATATCAAAACACCAGCTCGGCACTGTGACGTGTGCTATTACTTTTATTGGCGTTTCGAGTTACCATGGCGACGTAATTTGCAAACAAATACACCATATTAGTCATTTTTCATAGACTCTGGTTGCAAATCAAATATCCAAGATGGCCACCTGAGCTAAAAAAAAAAAAAAAAAAACTACTGTAAATCAGCCATTTGTAGAAAATATTAAACTGAAATGTGGTGTGGTAGTAGCTGAACAATGCCCAATAATTATTTTTTTAATTCAAAATGGCCACCAAAGCTCAACTCAAATGATATTTACTCAGCTATTTTTACACACACCGCTGAAATTTGGTGAGGTTATAGTTGAGAACGTTCCACATCACATACTGAATCTAAATCAAAAATCCAAGATGGCCACCATAACTTTGTTATTTTGCCATCTTAAGCTGAAATTTGGTATGATGGTAGCTGAGAGCCAACACCCACACACAGTACTCTCAAATTTAAAAATGGCCACCACGTGGCAGTCCCCGTCAACATTTCTCCAGGAACTTTCTAGTTACACTAGTAGTGTACATTGCTGTGTAGCACATGAAGAAAGACACACTGTGCTTTATGTCACTGTACAAAATTTTTATTTTTTGATCTCTCCTTCCTTATTGACATACAACAGCGGACCCGTAAACAAAACCAAAAAAAAAAATAATGTGTTTGATACAAGCCAGAGAATGCAGTTCAAAAATATATATAAGACAAAATGAATAAAAAGCAGGTCTCTTATCCCTTGTAATTTGAGGAAATTGTTTGAATACAGCTTTATATGATGTACAAAATATCACACAGTGATAAATTGCTAATAAAAAATAAAAACACAAAGAAATGTGAGTCCTTTACCTTGGCCTCTCACTAGCAACAGAATTTTGTTTAGTTTTTTTTTTTTAACCGTTTTGTCTTTCTTTCTTTTTTTTTACAAGTTTTACATCGTCATTACCATTCACAATTTCGTTCTATGCCTAGGAAGGAAGAATGATTCACTTATGATACTACAATATTCTTAAATCTTAATAATCATATTGGTAATTTAAAAAAGCAATGCAAGGAAGAAAACAATAATGGACATTTACAGCACAAAATTGCAACTCTACTCATTTACAACCTCTGTTTCGATATCTTTTCTTGATGTGTCGTACTGATTTGTCTTTATTCTTACCCCTACAGAGAGAAAAGAAAGCATCAGCTCATAAGAAACACCGACTGTCAACTAAATGCATGAGCCACAGCAGGTTCCAGCATGGTGGTATTCATTTCAGGTAAAACAAACGTTTGCAAAAGTTTTTTTCTCCCCCCGCAACACCCTGTCTGTTTACTCCTAAACTAGATGTAGTGCAAAAATGAAGCCGAATATTAGTTAAATAAAACAACAGGACTTCCTGACCTGCTGCTGTACAATAATGTAGTGGCTTGTTTTTTTTAATTTTTTAAGATTTCTGTCAAAGCAACAGCAGAGTGAATTTTTTTTTTTACGCATCACACATTCATACAACACCCTGTTTGGACACCAAATATATAGATTAATTAAAAAAAACTAGTGCTGTAAAGTTATTAAAGGACCGACTACCTTTAGGTGACTTTTAAACTTTGATCTGGAGTTGAACCAGCTGGTTTCTCGTCAGATTTCAGCAGACTGGTTTCTTGAACTCCAGCTACTTACTTAATAAAAACAGGTCTTCTTTGGGAATTCAATTACCACGACTCTTTAGAGTACCGGTAATACATTTGGGGTTTTAAGTAACCGGTGAATTACCGGATAATCCGGAGGCTATCAAAAGACAGATGATGTTTTAGGAATTCTGCATCTGCTTAACTCCACATGACAATTACCGTACTTGCTGCCGTACATGTCGCAGCGCTGTATAAGTCGTATCCATTATGCATCACTGCTGACCACCGAGAAATGTGGGCCAGTGTTGTGCCAAAAATCGATGGAGGCCGTGGGAGCATGCACGGGAGGACTTTAACAAGAATTTAACAAGATTAACGCTTAAAAACAATTATTTGTTTGCTCAACATTATAGTAAAGGTGTGCCTCAGTTTAACCGTTCCTTAATAAATGCACTTTATTGGTCAGATCAGCTGCATTTCTCCTGGGTGGAGCGGCGAAATGCAGCTGATTTGACGTTTGCTCCAGGAGTTCTGGAACGAGACGAAGGTGGCTTTGTATGGAAAGTCAAGTGTCTCATTAAGAGCCACTTTTACCTATTCATGAGACACTTGGCTTGCCATAATAGTAAGGGCCCTCTAGTGGCTGAAAATGGTAGTGTTTACCATTTTTCATGTCAGAATGAATTAAATCGTCAGATCTCAGCCATAAACTGGTTATAAATATGAGGGGAAAAACGTATATTATTCGCTTCGGTGTACAAAGGACTTGCAAGTTTATGCAAATAGGTGCGACTTATATGGCGAAAAATACGGTAAGTGTGTCTTACTCAAATTTGTTCAAACGTGGCTGGTTAGCACATCGTTATCTTCTGCGTACTCACATGTCTGCTTGTAGAGATCTGATCAGAATAAAAGCAGGACACAGATCGGTGGATATGATCAGAGTGGTTATTCCCAAGATATCTCTTGGTAATGTTCAACATAAACCAGAGCGTGGGATCAGGTGACAAACTGCCTCACTAATATCAAAAGACACTAGGCATGGGCCGGTTTCAACGTGCACCACGATGCTCAAACATCACGGTTTCTTTATCACAAATCTTTTGTCGTAGCGATCCTACGGTTTAAATTGCTTTTAAAAAGATGCCAGAGGAAGTGTGGGGGCTTGTCTCTGGTCACATGTAGTAGTGTTGCTGTCAGTCAGCTGTGTATGGTGGAATAAGGGAAAAGCCCTCAACTCCACCACCCCCTCCCCTTTTAAAAAACGGCTAAACACTAAAATATGGTAGATAAACGAGCACGGCGTTTTCAACCAAGGCAGTGACACGCATCACTCTTTTTAAAAGCAACACGGTTTTGAAACAAATGTTTACAACAAGCTACAAAAGTTATCTATTGGTAAAAAGTTTAAAAAAAATTAAAAACAGCCTGCCGCCGGCTTGCTACAGTGGCTAATAACCAGGCTAATTAACTAGCTAACATTAGCTACAAAAAGCAGAAGGTCAGAAAAAGAACATTTGTTTTAGAACTGAAACATCTTATAACCTGCTGAACGTCTGGTGTTTTAGCAAAGATTTCACATTTAATCTCAACACTTGTGATTAAATGAGTATTTCAATCTAGATTTTCAAAAATATCAACAGAGGATTTTTTTTTAATATGTCTTGAAAACATGAACTAGTCTATGCTAATTTTGAACAAAGTAACTTGTCAACACACATTGTGTTTTTACTTCCTTAGTTGTATCTGTGCATCAAAGTTAAAATAACTATAAATAAATTATGTTTATATTATTATTGCTATAATAGTCATTATATTGCAATATGTGCTAATAGTTAAGCAGACGTAAAAGTAGCTGCATTTTATAAAAACAAAAATTTAAAAAAAGCAATTGGACTTTGTGATGCATTTGAAATTTTTTGTTTCAATACCGTGATACCATGAATTGTGGCATTTTTGCTAAAGGTTATCAAGCTGTCAAATCTCATACCGGCCCACCCCTATATAAACAAAAACACTCACAATTTACATG
>NW_023619771.1:0-8376 GCF_014905685.2 Nematolebias whitei
AGAGCACAAGATGTCTGTCACTACTGTCACAAACCAGGTCATTGGGCGCGTGATTGTTATCACAAGCAGGCCAATGCCCAAAGAGGAGGAGCACATCACTACTCAGCTCCCAACCACCAGCTGGCGCCACCGACACCTACCTCTGGCCAGCAGGATCCACCTTGGGCGCCACCAGGTGGATACTACCAGCAATGACACACCCCACAGAGTAATCACACCATAGGGGGAGGAGCAGACCCTATGGTGAAAATGAGGGTCATGAATAAAGATCTATCATTCCTCGTGGACACTGGAGCTACCTATTCAACCCTCAATGAGCAGGGATTTGATGAACATGCCAGTGCGGACACTGTGTCTGTGATCGGTTTCGCTGGGGTGCAACAAAAACTGTCTCTAACTGAACCTCTCGTAGTAACAGCAGGACTTCAAACAGTGACACATCCATTTGTTCTGTCCACACGTGTACCTGTCAACCTGCTTGGAAGAGACTTGTTAAAAAAACTTGGTGCAACAATAATGTGTGAACAAACTGGTTTACGTGTTACTTTACCAAGTGGTGTGACCTGGACTTGTTCTGCTTCTTCCTCCTCTTTGTCATCACAGTGCTTGGTACAGCCGATACATGAGGAAGTAGCTGACATCTACTGGGCGTTGCTGCGCCCCGAGACACCTGAACACACTGGACTTTACTCTGCCTACTTGTTGTGGAGGCCATGGCTTGATGCTCTGCGTCCCTATGTCCCACCTCTAGATCCTTTACATGTCACTCTCTTTTATGACCGTGATTCTGACGATTGTTACAGGGAGCATTTTGCTCAGCACTTGCAGGAAACTGAGTGGCCAATAATATCAGACCGGCTTATAGTAGGTCCACAAGGCGTGGCTTCTCACGTCACCCTCACACTATCTCAATTGGAGTGGTACATGATGTCGTCTGAAGCGATCCCACACGTCTCATTAGCTTTAGCTCCCACACATCAGGCTAAAGACTTGGGCCCAATGGTGAAGGCTGCTGTCTCTGCCACAGATTGGGTCCCAACACAAATACCTCAGCTCGCTTACTCATCATCAACCGACTGCTATAGCATTGACTTAGCTGTTCATGATGTAGGTAAGCTAGACCATGAGGTGATCTCCAGAGACCATGGCAGAGAAAAAACTGACCATTCAGATGTTCCTCATATGTTAGACACACTTCCTGCATCTCTCTGGTCTCAGGGACCTGAAGATGTAGGTCATGTTAAATGCCCCCCAATCTCTTTTGAACTGACCCACAACGAACCTATATGGTTGTATCAGTATTCTCATAGACCTGAGGCTGAACAAGGTTTGACTGACACAGTCCAAGGGTTGCTGAGAGCAGGGGTCCTCGAACACTCACATTCAGACTGGAATACTCCCATTCTACCTGTTGAGAAGGCGGGGACTGGAAAGTACAGAATGGTACATGATCTTAGGTCGATCAACGCCATACTTAAGACACCTACGTCTCCAGTACCAAATCCCTATGTTGCACTGACCCAACTGACTCCGAACCAGAAGTGGATGACCTGCATTGATTTGGCTAACGCCTTTTATTGCCTGCCCTTATCAGAGGAATTGCGTGACATTTTCTCGTTCACATTTAACGGTTGCCAGTACAGATACACTCGCTTGCCTCAGGGTTTTGCATTATCACCAGGCATTTTCAATCATGTTTTAAAGAATATTCTTGTACAGCTTCCACTCCCCAGAGGCACCACTTTGGTCCAATATGTTGATGATTTACTGATAGCCTCTGAAACAGCACATGACTGTCTTACAGCCACTCAGGCTGTCCTGCTTCACCTGCATGATGCAGGATTTAAAGTTAGTAAATCTAAACTTCAAGCAGTTCGTACACAGGTCTCTTTCCTCGGTAGGTTGGTCTCTGCTAATGGTACAACACTTTCACCAGAACACAGGGCGTCTATACTACATCATCCAAAACCCACCACTGTACAAGACATGTTATCCTTTTTAGGTTTAACTGAGTACAGCAGACACTATATACCTGATTATAGTGAACTCACCACTCCACTCAGACAGATGGTAAAAGATCAAGGTAACAGAAACCTGAAAGCAACACTTGTGTGGAACACAGATGCAGAGCATGTGTTTATTAAACTGAAGCAACTCTTGTCCAGAGCAGCTGATTTGGCTCTGCCTGACTACTCCACCCCGTTTTTTCTTGATGTTTCTGAAGCAGAAAACACTGTTAATGGTGTTCTGTTTCAGAAAAAGGGGGGTGGTAGACAGGTGTTGATGTACGCAAGTGTGATGTTGGATGGTACTGAGAAGCGTCATCCAACATGTACACAGGCAGCGGCAGGTCTGGCAAGGATTGTTTCAAAAACAGCACACATCGTCATGGGACACCCACTACACATCCTAACGACACACAACATAGTAGCGTATGTTAATTCTGAGCTCTTTACAATGACATCCTTAAAGCAAAGACGCATGAGCAACATCCTATCAGAACCGAATTTATTGTTCCTGCATGAAGGCATAAACATGGCAGATGGTATGCAAACAACACAGGCACATGATTGTGTGCAAAAAGTGTACGTGGAGGAACGCATTAGACCTGATTTACAGACTGAACTCATACCACATTCGAATATACTCTACACAGATGGTTGCTGCTTCAGGCTTGAGGATGGGTCTTTGAGATCAGGATTTGCTGTGGTACAGCAGAATGGTGATGAGTACGAGATACTGAGCTCAGGGCAGCTAGAAGGTCATCAGTCAGCTCAAAAAGCTGAAATTCAGGCAGTCGTTGAGGCTTTGAAAATGAGCAAAGGAAAAGAGGTTACAGTGTACACAGACTCGGCGTATGCTTATGGTGTAGTTCATGTGCAATTACCACAGTGGAAAAGAGCAGGTTTTCGAACAGCAGGTAACAAACCAATTAAACATGAGGAACTCATTAAGGATTTAGCTGACAGTTTGGTGTGGCCAGCAAAAGTGGCGGTTGTGAAGTGCAAAGGTCATGATGTTACACAATCAGACACAGCGGAAGGAAACAGGCAAGCTGACAGAGCAGCCAAGATAGCTGCTGGCTATTTGCCAAGAGTCCAGATGGTGACAGTGGAAGAGGAATGTCAGAAAGTGAATCATTGGGATGAGAAAAATGTAGCAGAGGCTCAGACGACAGCCTCCCCAGAGGAAAAGACATTATGGTTTAACAGAGGAGGTCAGAAGAAAGGGGAGTTTAAAGTATGGATAGGACCGAATCAGAAGTGGATCTTGCCTATGACTTTAAAACAGGCAGTATTTCAGGAAGCACATGGATTAGCACACGTGGGATGCAGACAAATGCTAAGGAATCTTCAACAATGGTGGCACCCTCATCTAAAAAATATGGTAACAGCATATGTTGACACCTGTACTGTTTGTTTAAAGTACAACATTCGACCTACAGTAAAACCTGAACGAGGTTCTTTTCCTCTCCTGCACCGACCGGGACAGGAGGTGATTCTAGATTACACTGATATGTTGGAACCTGTTAAAGGGTTCAGATATATATTGATGTGTGTTGACGCATTTACAGGGTGGCCAGAAGCCATACCTGCAAGAAGAGAAGACAGCAAAACAGTGGTGAAGTTTCTGATTAACCATTATATCCCCAGACACGGTTTCCCAGAAAAAATCAGATCAGACAATGGCACACATTTTAAAAACACAGATCTGCAGGCTGTGGAAAAAATGATAGGCCTAAAACATGCTTTTGGAACCGTGTACCATCCCCAGTCTCAAGGGAAGGTCGAAAGGATGAACCAGAATATAAAACAAAAAATGGGCAAAATCTGTGCACAGACTAAATTGAACTGGGTGGAAGCATTACCAATTGCCTTAATGACCATGAGAACTTCTGTTAATAATGGAACTGGCTTTTGTCCCTATGAGTTAACTACAGGTAGACCCTTTCCTGGACCAACCGTATGCTCACTGACCAGAGAGGAGGACCGTAAGATGGACCATAAGGTATACTTTGATGAGTTAAAAGCATTAGTGTCTAACTTTACTCAGCAGGTCCACCACAAACAGAGCCTGACAGAAAGACCAGAGGAACCTGGTCTCCCCACCGCGGAGTGGGTCTTGCTGAGGGTCATTAAAAGGAAGTGGCAGGAGCCCAGGTGGACGGGCCCCTATCAGGTGACAGAGAGAACGTCCCACGCAGTCCGCCTCAGAGGAAAGGGGGACGTTTGGTACCACTGGAGCCAGTGTGCGCCTGCCTCAGAGCCAGGAAGAGCGAGAGAGCTGGCAGAAACCATCTAAAGTCGTAAAATTGGACATTCATGTCAAGGTAGACCAAAGCAGCCTGGTGTAGTTGCGTGCGGGCCCTGAAGGACTTTGTTTGAGTGGGTCACCGGGTGCTGGAATAGCCACATTTAGTACAGACACCTAGAAATGACAAAAACACGACATCTTAGAGTCTCACACTTCACGAAGAAAACTCAGAGACATAGGAGGAACGGTCTCTGAGCACCCCAGGGTATGCCCTGAGTACTTGTGATTGTAACAATATTGTATGACATGTGTACTAACCATTTTTCTCTTATCTTTTAATTGCAGTTTTGATTTAGAGCGCATCCATTTATTAACTTAGCTTGAAAGTGATAAGTATATTCAGTTTGTAACGTTAAAAAGAAATATCTATAATCAATTATAAGCAGTATATTAACAGAGTGTTATTTTGTATTAATTTTGTGTTAAAGGAACTGCTTGCCTGGCTGTCTGCTGAGGAAGTCGCTGTGCGAGACATCTTCATTTATTGAGTACAGTTTCTGTTTACAAGATCAAAATGCGGTGGCCACCAAAGCACGTGGTGATAGGGATAGGTGTTTTGTCATCCATCGTGTTGTCACTCATTTTCTCTTTTGAATATTTCTGCATTATTCCCGGTTTACCAGAGTGTGAGCAGACTGGTGCAACAGGCAGGGTGCGAAGGAGTGTGACACCACACACAGTCATGAAAGATGCGTATGGCCTTCCGGTGCTGAAAGTAGAGTATCCCAAAGACACCACTACTACCCTAAGCCTGCCAATCTGTGACATGTTTTATTGTACGGATTACCGTATTGCGAGTGCAGCCTTTTATATTTGTCCATGTCCCAATCCATCCAGATGTTCGTGGTGCCATGAGTGGAATTATGTCACGTTGTATTCGGGATCATGGAAACCTGATATGTCTGGACATCAGACTAATTACAGAGATTGGTGGAGGGCGCATGCCACCTTGGCAAAAAATAACAGATACTTGTTATTGTCCTTTCAGTATGTTCGTACTTGGAATAAGTTAACCAGAATAAAGCGTGAGATGATCTACACCTTGGTGACGGAACCCATTTATGTGCTTGTAGCCGCGGATGTCGCTGGCAAGGACCCTTTCCGGGTGTTACAACTTGCTCTTACAGAGTTGCCAGTCCAAGACCCTACCCCTCCTCCGACCCAGAAGTCATCGCTCCCAATGTCTATGCGAATTGATAGTGTTGACTATACCAGCTTAACCCCTGTGGATGTGATTGCTATGTCCACTGGCTATACTGACTCTAACATTTGGTTAGCTTGGCTCGCTGAGGCTGCTAGACAGGCTTCTTTGTCTGAATGTGTAGCTTGTGCTGCAGCTCGACCGAATTTGTACACCCAGCCAGCTCCATTACACCTAGAGGACGCTTGGGGATTTCATTGCATGTTAAGTCTGACTATGAGAAAATATACTAAGAATTGCACTATATTAGATCAGGTGTTCCCAATTATTTCTAATATAACCAAATTAGGCTCGTTTACTCCGGTAGAACGATTTGACTATTACTGTTTTAATTACACCTCAACTGCAAATAAAAGAGTTGCCTTAGGACAAATTCAGGATGAATGGTGTAATAACACGCAACAAAATGTCTCTGACAACACCCGTGTGGGTAAGGTGGCTCGCGCTGATCTGTATTATTATTGTGGTGGTAGACGTTTACTAACACATATCCCTCAGGATTCTGTGGGATTGTGTGCATTAGTACGCTTAGCTGCATCGTTAACCTTGATTGGCCCTCGTTTGGAAGTTTTAAATGACACCTCCATCTCTCCCAGTAGGAAGAGACGTTCAACGCATAATTTTGACCCCACTGTGGGCTCCACTACATATATTGATGCCATAGGAATCCCTCGGGGAGTTCCTGATGAGCACAAATTAGTAGATCAGATTGCGACAGGTTTTGAAAATTTACCTGTTGTTTCAGCATATTTCCCAATTACACCAAATAAAAATGTTGACCGAATAAATTACATACATTACAATGTCATGCGTCTGTCCAACCTTACCAGAGACGCTGTTGAGGGCTTAGCGGAGCAACTAGCTCCAACTTCTCTGATGGCTGTACAAAATCGAATGGCTCTAGACATGATTTTAGCTGAGCGACAAGGAGTGTGTAGTATGTTTGGTGAGTTATGTTGCAGTTTTATACCAAATAACACGGCGCCTGACGGTAAGGTCACTAGGGCCCTAGAAGGCCTGCGCACCCTCTCAAACGAGATGAAATCCCACTCTGGTGTAGATAATCCTCTTGATGAATGGCTCTTCAAAGTGTTTGGCCCCTGGAAGCAGATGATTGTGTCCATGTTGATGTCAATTGCAGTATTTGCAGCTATTTTAATCACATGTGGATGTTGTTGTATTCCCTGCCTGAGATCCCTGTCAGTACGTCTTATCACTTCCACTTTAGAGAAGCGTGACCCTGAAATAGCTCGTCAGCTCCTAATGCGCAGAGGTTATGAACTTTCTGATTTTGAGATGCAACCACGCCGGCGCAGAGAAGCATATTCTTCCGCTTGATGTCGACCTCTTTAGATGAGGTCGAAAGGGGGAATTGTTGTGAAATAAGATTGTGTTCCTTGTTGAAATCTGACTCCCACTTCTTGTTTTACTTTGAAATTGACCCACTTCCTGTTTTACTTTGAAGAGGCTCCCACAGATTGATTTCTGTTCCTGTTTACATAATGTAACATGATGTCTCACACTTTTGATTGGATTGAAACTGGCCAATCCCATGACAGCAGGCTCAGAACGCGCGGTGAAAAGTTAGTTTTGCTGTGTGAAGGAACGCCCTGTTTTTAGACAAAGAAAGTGCAGTTTTCTGCAGACGAAGCGGCAGCCAGATGAAGCAGAGAGACGGTCTTCTTCAGATTCCTCCTTAATAAGGTTGTATCGTATAGATTAATGGATGCATCCAATTAATAATATGTTAAAATAATGACTGCATTTAACTAATCCACTGTTTATGCTTGTGAATCTATGACTTCTGACTTTCTTTGCTTATTAAATATTCGTAAACTTGAAGGTGCGTTTGTTGTATTCTCAGTGCGTGTCTGACTCCTCCTGCAGGATGACCGGTAACAGAGCTCGGGTGGAGAAATAAGAGAAATAACACAACACTTGTCTCAAACTGGTAAAATCCAACTTCTTTCGGGCTTCTCTGATCCTCCGAGCTGCCTCCTGCTTGTAGTTCCTTCTGCTCGACTCTTCGACTCAGCTTTTGACCAAGTTTCATCAGTTCAATCTGTTTTTAAAGACCCTTTCATCCTCCTCCTCTTAAGGAGGGGTTAGGGGCTTTTGCTTGGAAAATTACATCATACTTTTTCCAGTAACTGACTGTTGTTTTGCACCTCAACCGGTTCTAACCGGCTTTCAGGTACTTTCCAGAACTTGAGAAAAACAAGCTGGTTCCTGTTATTTGCTCAGAAGTGCGTCACCACAAGATGAGTCGAAATGAACCTCCTGACCTTCTGTTCTCTCACTATAGCTTCTTCAATTGCACATGCTTTCCTCTAAAAGTTCAAAATAACTCATGCAAAACTTTTACAAAGGTTATACATTGATTATTATTCTCAGCTTGTCCTTCATGCTTTCATAGCTGGCTTCTGTTCTCTTTCTTCTGCTCAAGGCAAGTACAGACCTGTCTTAGACAGGCATGTCCAGACTTGCCTATGGTTACATCAGACGGTTACATCAGGCCTCGGATCTTGCTCTTTTCACTTCAACACTTTTCAAGTAAATCACACATTTATACAATGGATTATACATTTCTTATAAATCAGTAGTTGATTACTTGTTGATTATTAGTAAAACACTTTTGATTACACATTTTTATTTTTAGCTTGATTTAAAGCAGAAGTTCAGTCCTTTTGTTTTCAGCTGTTGAGGAGAACTGATCGGGCTTCACCTTCATTAAAGCTGGTTGTCTGTTCTTCATCATTTGGACACCAGGTTTATCGACAATATGTATACACACACATACATATATATATGCACACATATAAATATATATATATAAATATATATATATATATATATATATA
>NW_023619772.1:0-8362 GCF_014905685.2 Nematolebias whitei
TCCAGTTACAGATAAAGTTAATTGAAAATGTGTTATTAGTCATTTGTTACAGAATATTCAGTTACAGATAAAAGTCATTTTGCAGAAATGTATTTCTAGTGACTAAAGCTACACTAATAAGTTATTGATACATTTACAGAAGGAAGTGAGTGTTTTATAAGGTAACACAAAAGAAGTCTGTAAGAGGTCGTACTACATTTCAAAGCATGTTTAATGTGGATACATTTAATAAGGTGGAATGGTAGATTTAGCCATATGTGACTTAAAGGACTTGGGAGGCCTACCAATGTACCGATGAGTTAAGTTAATACACTGAAACAGGGATATTAGTAAATATACTGATCCTGTATACATGCATTTGTAGCCGTTTAATGTGTAGTATTAGTTATTGTTTTTGAAGAGCAACATGTAACTAAATGGTACCGGGATGAGTTCAATGTTAGAAGTTTGTAATAAGGATACATTCTTTAAGTTTTAAAGTGTAAAATGTTTTGAAAACATTTTATTATTTTTAGTAGGGGAGGATGTAGAGCCCTGAAAATATGTTAAGAACGTGATAGTATTCAATTCATAGGTATAATTATTTTATTAGGAAAGCATTTATTTGATTCAGTATTTAGTTAAAACAATTCATTTGGTTTATGGCTGAATAAGTGCTAAGTGCTAAAATTACTTTACTTTTTCTTTATTTCATAGATTTCTGTTAGGATAATACTCCTTTAAGAACGACACAATGCATGATGGGAGTTAAAAAAAAGTTGATGTCCTGTGAATTAAGACGGAGAGAAAAAAACTATATACGCTGTATGCTCGAACCGTGGATTTTGTTTAATAAAGTTGCCCAAAAGCTCAAATATGAGTTTTTAAGTTCTTTTTAAGGGTGCAACATAAATTTTGGTGTTTCCGCCCGGTTCAGCAAATGTTTTCTGCGATGAGAAGTGATTTTTTTTTTAAGAGGAACGTCTCAGCGAAGCAACGCCAGCGATGCTAAGTGGCTATGCTAAGTGGCTATGCAGCTAGCCTGAGGACGTCGACTGAAAAAAGAAAAACAACCGTTGAAGAAACAGACATGAATCCTTCCAAGCGCTGAATCAACCAAGACGAAGCATCATGGACAGTGAGTGGGAATCCCTATTGGCCGATATTGAGAAGAAGCTGATTACTCTGTCACTGGAAGAGCTAAATGGCCTAAGTGAAGCTCTAGGCCTGCAGCTCAGTGAAGAGGTGAAGTCGTCATGTCGGTTAATACTGTAGTGAGTCACGTGAGGTACGTGTCACTTGTTGTATGACAAATATATGAATTATATATGCATACGATATTCACGAGTTCTTCATTTTTCTGACTGTAAATGTCGTGCATTGAATTTAACAGAAATGTGAACGAGAGACGTTATTTATCTTTGACCCATCAAATGAATGGAATCATTTATTTTCAGAATCAAAGTTTAACATCAAACATTTACATTAATTTGGCAAAATATGAAAATAATAACAGACAGTTTCACAGAAAATGAACTTCAAATCACTCGGCGGTGATTTGAGGACTTTGCTTAAGATATTTCTAAAATATCTGTACTGATTTATGAGAGAGAGGTGGGTTTTAGAGTGAAAGGAGATTATCTTACAGAGAACTGTGTGAGGGAAGTTTAATCTGTTTAACCAGAAATTGCACGCTTCGTCAGATCCTCAGCCCGTCCACGGTACACTTGAGTCGAAGAGGAAATCTTTACCTGGTTTGACGATAGATCAGCTCAGTAAGAGTCCTTCAGACTGTTTCAGCGCCTCCGTTCAGAACAGCTAGAAATCCTCGGAGAGTCGTGCGTGGTTAGTTCAAACAGAAGTATAATCCCAAACGTCCCTGGTTCTTCATAACTCCAAACTCTTCATAACCGGTTGCATCTCTCAGAACTCTCATTCTCTTGGAATTCTGGAATTCATAATTCTCTATTCTCTCTTCTCTCAGAACTCTCATTCTCTTGTCGGCTCTCATTCTACTTGAACTGGGCAGTTGTCACATTTTAAATGAGTTTACTTCCTGTTCAGTTTAGAGCTTTCTGATTCGTGGAAGGACCAGAAAGAGGTGTGTTTTTGACGTAAGGTGTTTATCAACAGTCGAGGTCAGAGAATGAAACTTGTTTAACATACAGAAAAGATTATTGCAGAAGCAGCAGACTTTTTGGAGTCTACTCTTGGTAATCTTCTGAAAAAGTTTAAACATGACATTTCTTCTTCAGTAAACATTTTAGTTGACCGAAGACCAACCTTTCACATACTTACGACAGCTTGCTCATTTCAGACAGAAAATCAAGAAAGGCATATTCAGGTGATTTCTTCTCTGAATGAGGAACAAAAATCATTACTTACTGTTTATGTAAAATAAAAATTAGTAGTTCTTTTCAACCTGTAAAGCATTGAGTGAACTAACACAATTTGATTATCAAAACATTTGTAAGACAGTAATGATTATAGAGGATTGTCTTTTCTGCTTGATTAATTCAAGAAAGAAAGTTCATCAGATGGTTCAGACTTATTCAGATCAATGAAAATAACAGTCTCTGTCCATCTGGTAGATTTGAGGTCATCTGGTTCACTACAATACGAAGAAAAATGCTTATTCACTTAGAAAGCGAAGATGTCACTTCGTTAGAGGACAGTGGATTGTCAGTGTTGTTGACCACGAATGATTTAATAGATGACTTGAATAAGAAAGCTGATACAAGTGTTTTGTCAGGTGCTGCGTCAGAGCGTGCCGTTGTTGAGCAACAAGTGGTTGTTGAGCAACCTCTGCTGGTACAAGTCGGTACTACACCTGCAGTTTTACCACCACAAATATCAAGCAGCTCAACAAGTTCTGAAAGAGAGTCATCGCAAGCCAAAGACCAAGAAAATTTGTATCCAATATACAGAAAAGATTTTCGAATTATTGGACAAATCGGTGATGTGGGACAAAAGGATAAACTGAACTTCACTAGTCTTGAAAGACAAATAGAACGAGGACTAAAAAAAGGATACGATGAGGGAGAGATCGTTGAAGCAGTGATCCAAGCAATGGCACCCGATGTAAAAGTGAAAAGTTATCTGGAGAGTAGGTCAGACCTATCCTTGAACTCTCTCAGACAAGTGCTTAGGACACACTTCATAGAGAAAGATGCAACAGAACTCTACCATGCTTTAACACGTGCAGTACAAGATTCCAAAGAAACTCCAGTCCAGTTTCTCATACGCACAATGGACCTTAGACAAAAAGTGTTGGCTGCTTCTAGTAGAGCCAAAGCTGGACTAAGATACAATCCTGAGCTTGTGCAGACACAGTTTTTGCAAACTATTCTGACTGGATTACAAGATGATGCTGTAAGAGTGGACATTAAACCTTACTTGCAGGACACATCTGTTAGTGATGAAGTGCTTCTTGAGAAAATGAGCGCCGCCTACAGTGTTGAACTTGAAAGAAGGAATAAACTGTTAACCAGACAAAAGAGCATCAAAGTAGCTTCAGTTCAGGAGGAGGATAACTGCAAAAATGAAAATGTTGGAAGCTCAAAGAAAAGCAAAAAACCAGACTGAAAAGCCAAACCCCATTGTGGAAAAGCTGGAAGCTAACAACAAAATTATTTGTGAAGCCATTCAAAATCTTTCAACCCAAGTCGCTAACTTCACTCAGCCAAAAGTGAAAACTGAAGACAAAAACATAAGAAGTAAGCCATACTGTACAAATACTACCAGAAAGGACCCCAGAAAATGTCGTCAATGTCAACAGTCAAACGCAGAAGGAAAATGTACACACTGTTATAAATGTGGAAGCAGCGAACATTGGGCTATTGGTTGTCGGAAAAAGAAAGATTCAACAGTTAATGTCAACAAAATTGAAGTACATACTGCAAATTTTATTGACAGTGTTGTTCCACAGAAGGCTGTGCCTTTTTCAAAAAAACAGGAAAAAACAGCGAAACTAATAGGACGCAAGAACCTTGTCCAATGCAACATTGGAGGTGTTCCAGTCACAGCTCTTTGGGACACAGGATCACAAGTATCAATTGTGGATCTAAACTGGAAAAGAGAACATCTACCAGACGCCGAGGTTCGATCAGTGAAAGAACTTCTTGAGGAAGGTATGTTAGATCTTTCTGCAGCAAATGGGACTGAGATACCTTATGAGGGTTGGGTAGGAGTTGAGTTTAGTCTTACAGAGAACAGAGACAGTGAACTGTTAGTGCCATTTCTTGTAAGCTCTCAGCCAATCACCAAGCCAATAGTGGGTTTCAATGTCATAGAAGAACTTGCAAAGACTAACATATCAATAGATAGAACTCTTCGAAACAAGTTTTTGCACAGTCTTGGGTCAGCGTTAGATGTAGGACACAAAAAGGCAAAAGCAGTGTTCTCTGTGTTAAGTAAAGACAAATCTTTGTCAGAGAATCAAACAGTAAGACTAGGGAGACAAGATGTTATTATCCCAAAACATCAAATGTTCAAAGTAATCTGTGGAAAATTCAAGAAAAACGTGCTAAAGGGACAATATGCAGTTTTGGAACCAAATGAAAGCACACCATGGCCAGAGGGGTTGCAAATACAAAGGCAACTAATACACATACCATCTGATGAGGGAGCTGCGATCTCAGTTGTTGTAGAAAACAACACAGACAACATTATCAGACTACAAAACAGGACAATACTTGGTTCATTGTTCACTGTGGATAACATACAAGATATAAAAGAAGTCACAAAGAGGTCACAAAGTGAAAGTGGACATGCCCACACCGAAGACATGAAAGTGACACCAGAAAATGAAGGGAAAAACGACAAACAAACATGGGATCCACCAGTTGATATTTCACACTTAACAGCAGAACAACAAGACAAAGTGAGAAAAATGCTGAGGGAGGAAAGTGATGTTTTTGCACAAAATGAGTGGGATACAGGCTGCATACCTGATCTGCAGATGAAAATACATCTCAAAGACAGCATTCCAGTGACAAAGACATACAATTCAATCCCTCGTCATTTGTATCAGGAAGTGAAAAAGCACATTCATGATCTACTCAGTAGAGGATGGATACAGGAGTCAAGTTCTTCTTACTCATCACCAATAGTAATTGTGAGAAAAAAAGACTCTACAATCCGACTCTGTGTGGACTATAGACAATTAAATGAAAAGACACACCCCGACAGACATCCCATTCCAAGAATTCAGGAAATTTTGGAAAATCTTGGCGGAAATTCCTGGTTTACTGTGCTAGACCAAGGAAAAGCTTACCACCAAGGCTTTGTTAGTCCTGAGAGCCGAGCATGCACTGCCTTCATCTCGCCATGGGGACTGTATGAATGGCTGAGGATACCTTTCGGACTGACAAATGCCCCAGCTACCTTTCAGAGGTATATGGAAGGTTGTCTTGGAGATCTCAGGGATGAGATATGTGTACCCTATCTCGATGATGTTCTAGTCTTTAGCAAAGATTTTGACCAACATGTGGAAAATGTGAGAAAAGTTTTACAAAGACAAAAAGAATGTGGAATCAAACTCAGAGCGAAGAAATGTGATTTCTTTAAGAGAGAAGTGTGTTATGTCGGCCGTGTCATTTCAAAAGATGGATACCGGATGAATCCAAAAGAAGTAGAAGCAGTGCAAGCTTTGAAAAAGTCAAGTCCTAAAACAGTTAGAGAAGTAAGATCCCTTGTAGGCTTTTTAGGCTACTACCGATCATTCATAGCTGACTTCTCAAGGATAGCAAAACCGCTTTACGATCTGTTGTCACATCCAAAGAAAAAAAACAAATTATCAAAGAAAAGTTCTTCACAGTTGCCACCATCTCAGTCTGTGGAATGGACAACATTACAGCAGGAGGCACTCGAAAAGCTTGTAGACGCTTTATCAGATCCACCAATAATGGCCTACCCAGACCTTGAAAAACCATTTGTGTTACAGGTGGACGCATCAGAGGAAGGTCTTGGAGCTGTCTTGTATCAACGGCAGGAGGGAGCATTAAGAGTGATAGGCTATGGTTCACGTACACTCACTCCGACTGAGAAAAACTACAAACTTCACTCAGGGAAGCTTGAATTTTTAGCTTTGAAGTGGGCTGTCACGGAGCGATTTCGAGATTACCTCTTCCATGCCCCACACTTTACAGTGTACAGTGATAACAATCCCTTGACATATGTGATGAAAAGTGCTAAACTGAATGCGGTAGGACATCGCTGGGTCTCAGAATTAGCTGATTTCCATTTCACTCTGAAGTACAGACCTGGTAAAGTTAACCGAGATGCTGATTTTCTATCTCGCAAACCTGCCGAAATGGACAAAATAATTTCAGCATGTACAGAGGAATGCAAAGCTGATGACATAACAGCACTACAACAAGGACTCGAAGCGAATCACAGTGGTGATACTGACTGGGTTTCAGCTGTTACATGCAATATAGATGTACTGTCACAACTAACTGTTCCACGTACAACTCCAGTTGAGCCAATTGCAATCAAAGACATTCAGATTGCTCAACAAGAAGACCAAGTGATACAACGAGTAATCACATTAAAGCTGAAAAAACGAGAAACTCAAATACAGGGATAAAGTCAAAGAGTCAACTGAAGTAAAACGACTTTTAAGGGAATGGCCTCAGCTTTACCTGGATAAAGATGGAGTTTTACGACGAAAGACAAAAACTAGAAATCAACTTGTAGTTCCTGCTAAGCTCAAGGCACTGATCTATCAGCAACTCCATGAAGAAATGGGTCATTTAGGCGCGGACAGAATGATCTCATTGGCAAGAGAGAGGTTCTTTTGGCCAAAAATGCGAGAAGAGATTGAACATTATGTTACAAGAGTCTGCCGCTGCTTGAAACAAAAGAAACCCAACCGAAAAATTAAAACCCCACTACAAACTATTACAACCTCCGCACCCTTTGAACTAATCTCAATCGATTATCTGCATCTAGAGAGAAGTAAAGGTGGAGTAGAATATATTCTTGTAATAGTAGATCATTTTACTAAGTTTGCGCAGGCTTATGCAACATCAAACAAGTCTGGAAAGACAGCTGCACGCAAAATCTTTGACGACTTTATTCTGCGATTCGGATACCCTGCTCGAATTCATCATGATCAGGGAAGAGAATTCGAGAATGAGTTGTTCAGAAAGTTGCAAAGTTACAGTGGGATACAACATTCAAGGACCACACCTTACCATCCCCAGTCTAACCCAGCTGAACGTTTTAACAGAACTTTGTTAAGCATGCTCAGAACACTGGAAGAGACACAGAAACCTAACTGGAAGGACTATTTAAACAAAGTAGTACATGCATACAACTCAACAGTGCACGAATCAACTGGCTTTTCACCTTTTTTTCTGTTATTTGGAAAAGAGCCAATCCTACCTATTGACCTATTGTTTCCAAAAGAGCAAAAGCAGTCACAGTCTCATCAAGACTATGCGGACAAATGGCAAAGGTCAATGCAGGAAGCTTACAACATTGCACAAGAAAACATGAGAAAAGCAAGCAAAAGAGGACAAAAATATTACAACAGAAAAGCCTGGAGTTCAGAACTTCAACCTGGAGACCATGTTCTTGTCCAAAATCTATCTGAAAGAGGAGGACCTGGAAAAATACGTGCTTACTGGGAAAACAAAACACATGTTATAAAAGGAAGAAGAGGGAAAGACAGTCCAGTTTATGTGGTGACACCATTAGATGGTGAAGGGAGGGAAAGAATCCTTCATAGGAATGTCCTACTACCCTGTCCTTATCTTATTGATGGTCAAGACAATAAAGAACCAAAAGAAAAACACAACCAAAAGAGACAAGTAAACAGACAGACACGCCAAACTAGAGACCAAGTTCATGAGGATTCTGACAGCTGTAGTGAGGACGAGTATTCTGTGTGGATTGCCCGTCAAAGCCAGACTACCGACCTCAATCCACATGCCAAAGTCTTTCAGTCCAGATCAAGTCAACCTGCAGAAGAAACCCAAAGTAGGAGACTTGTACAAAGACAAAGCCAGTTTCAGGATGAAAATGATTCTGCTGACGTCAGTAATCGAGTGGACAAGAGACATGAGGAAGGAGGCATGCAGAACCAAGACACAAGTCAAAATCCAGACAAGACAGACATGAACACTGAAGGTCAAGCACTTGAACTTGAAATGTCTGAGGAAGACACAAATTCTTCTCCAGAAGGGGATAAGGAAATGGAGCAGGAGCGACGTTCCTCAAGAAGACGTCAACCGAAATCCATCTTTACATATGAGGAGTTGGGGAGACCTAGTTTCATATCTTTGAAGAAATAGGAATTGTATTTTGAGCTATATCTAGTTCCAGTTACAGATAAAGTTAATTGAAAATGTGTTATTAGTCATTTGTTACAGAATAT
>NW_023619773.1:0-1635 GCF_014905685.2 Nematolebias whitei
ACGGACAGTCCCAAATTGAAAAATGCAGGAGAGGGTTGAAAGTATGCCTGTTTATGGCTAATAGCTTGTCCAGCTATTATGTGGATTCGCACCATTAGGTTAATCACCTGTGGTGGTACTGTGGTGGTTTGGTTGCTAGCAACTTGGCAGGCCTCTGGAATGGTCTGCCCAGCCTTAAGGCTCGCTGTGTCTAGCACAGGAGTATCCTTTGTGGCTGGTTTCAGGGACCACAGCACCTTGTTGACGGTGTCCACATGGACACCCAACCTTACCAAAATGTCAGAGCCTATGTAGGATGCATGAGGTAAGTTTTGGATAACGAGAAACGGGTGAACCAGTTCTCGTTGATTCCAGTTCAGTTTTAGGTTAACGACTCCATCTGCGGTCATTACCTGTGAACTATTGGGAACTAATGGAAAGCGGAAAGCTTTTCTAATTAGTTCTAGACCAACGTGTTTGTGAACCAAGGTTTCGTAGAAAGCTCGGTTAATTGCTGATTTATCTGTCCACAGAGACAGAACAGCATTGTTGGTGTGGGACCCTTGGATCTCTACACCCTTAACTACCAGTGGTAGGTAGTGTTTGGTGGACTCTGACTGCTCCAGCGCACAGAGGAGGCTGTCTTGTTGAGTCAGAGGTTGGACCACTTGGGTTTCTTTGGTTTCACATGGTGTCAGAGGAGTACTCACCGGGCTCGTGTCCTCGGCTGAGGAGTCCTGTGCGCCTTCCGCGGTACCTGCTGTTGGGCAGTCTGTGTCACACTCCGGAGGCGTATCGATTGGCAGTGGGTTGCTCACTGTTGTCCACATTGTTTGATCACCATAATCTATAATCGCGCCGAAGCGATTTATAAAATCCTGGCCAACCAAAAATGGGAATGAGTCAACATGAGTCACGTGTACCGGATGGTACAGTGTCATATTGCCAATCTGCATGTGAACCATTGCTATAGCTGTCAGGGTTGTCTTCATTTCTGAGAGACCCTGCATTTCTATAGCACATTCAGAGAGAGGTATTATCCTGTTAACACTGGCAGCGGCCGTCCTCAGCTCCTCGAACAGTTTAGCTGACATGATTGTTATGTCTGCCCCACCGTCCAAGAGTGCTTCGTGTGTGAGGACACCTTCGAGTGTTACTGACAGGTACGCCTTTTTGGCGACCCCCTTTCTGATAAAGTTACACAGAAACCTCTTGGGCTTTTTCTGACGCTTTTTCACGCGTTCAGCCTTATCTGTGTAATTTTGGTTTGCCTGAACCGTCAGCACAGCAGAAGCTGTTTCTGAGTGTTCAGCCTGCGATGACACGTCATCGTTCGTGTGTGTGTTTACCCCCCCTTCTTCCGATGAGGGGTTGTTTGAGGCAACCACAGCAACGTCTTGGTGTGTTCCACCGACATCTGTTATGTTGTCATTCGCGCCCTCAGATGTAATAGGAATTACATTACTGCAAAGTGCTCCTGGTTGGGTTCCCGTGTCAGTGTGTTTCAAAGTTTCTAACAACCTGCGTAGTTTCTCCGTCTCTTCCGAGCTCAGAGGTGTAGGGCCTTGCTTTTGGAACTTTTGTGATTTTTTCGCCTCGGTTCGTTTCGTCCGAGGTGGGGGACGGTCAGGTACGTCTTGCGGGGTTTCCTTTACG
>NW_023619773.1:1735-8361 GCF_014905685.2 Nematolebias whitei
TTCGATAATCACTGGCTTCCTCCGAAAGAGGAGCCTTTTTGTCCCAGCGTGCACCTTCAGGACGCGGTTTGTTAGCTTGAACCGACTGTTTTCTCTCTTTCTTCTTAGGAGGAGGCGGCGAAGCACGTCGTCCTTCTAGTTCAAGAGGGAGGGGTTTAACCTTTACACTAGGAAACACTTCTATGGGCGTCTTAGCATGAGAACATGCTTCAAACACATTCACAGCACACTGTTTAATCTCACTGATGGATTTTTCTCTGAAATTTGCCATCATTTGTACTGATTTTTTAAAATCAGAGTGGAGATTTTTGCTGAAAACAAACTTAAAACCATCATCTTCTTCCATTCCGGTCTCATTTCTGTTACCAAAATAGGCTTGGAAGATTCTTTTGTAATAAACTTTTGGATGTTCAGTTTTACCCTGCGTGACCTTGTCAGCAGCTGGAAAACCAGCAGGCCCCGTGCAGGGGTCGTACTCTCTGATCAAAGCTTCACACAGAAGGTTGTAATCCCTCCTCGTTGCATCAGGTAGACGCTCGATGAAGGTGAACACCTCTCTGTCTGAAGTGAGCCGCATCAGACTTATCTTATCGTCTACCGTAGCATTAGGATAAGACCTCAATCTGAACTCCAGATCTTTGAGATACGCTTTTGTTCCTGCTGACCCCATAGGCCCGGGAACAAATCGTTGTACATATTTTGAGATTTTCTGCAAGTCATCCATTGAAGGAGACTGTATCACCGGTCTAACTTGTGGGACTGGTGGTTCAGACTGATCAAGTCCTGCCCCTACTGCCCATGGTGGGGGTGGGGGTGGCTGATAAGGGTTTGTAGGAGGAGGTGCATATTGGTGCAGGTTTGTCCCCACCCTCCGAGATGGGGGTGGAGTTGACTGCCTGGCGTCAGGAGGAGGAGGTGCATACCGGTGCAGGTCGAACCCCACCGCCCGAGATGGGGGTGGAGGTGACTGCCTGGCGTCAGGAGGAGGAGGTGCATACCGGTGCAGGTCGAACCCCACCTGAGATGGGGGTGGAGGTGACTGCCTGGCGTCAGGAGGAAGAGGCGCATACCGGTGCAGGTCTGTCCCCACCGCCCGAGATGGGGGTGGAGGTGACTGCCTGGTGTCCGGAGGAAGAGGCGCATGTGGGTGCAGACCCGTCCTTATCCCCCGGGTTGGGGGTGTTGAAACGGGGCTAAGGGGAGGAGGTGCAACAGCATCTGTCTGGGGCGGTAGTAGCTGACCCTGTTCGATTCTCAGATCAGTTTGCTCCATTACAGAAATCCATTCTGTAGCTGTAGCTAACTTCTCCTCACAAGCTGCCAGACGCTTATTTGTTGACCGATTTTCATCTTGTAAAGTCAGCCAACTCCGGGTTATTAACCCCTTTTCTGCCTTGCAATCGGCCAGCTCCCTTAAAGCGGTTTGCAACCGTGCTTGTAACTCATTGTTATCTGCACACGCGTCTTGGTACGCTCGTTCCTTATCCGCAATCTTCTCCCCATATGATCGAGCCTGTTCTGACAGCTCTCTCTTCGAGAGGTCCTTATCAGTTTGAATCTTTTGTTTCAGCAACTCAGATTCACTTATCAGCTCGGCACACTTCTCCTCATATGATTGAGCCTGTTCTGACAGCTCTTTCTTTGAGAGGTCTTCAGCAGCCTCAAGGTGTTGCTGCAGCGACTCAGATTCAATCATCAATTCGTCACACCTCTCTTTTTCAGACCTATATCCGTTGAATAGCACGCCCTTTTCCACTACCAAACGGTCTAATTCCGCCTTCAGAAGCAGAGAGATTTTTGCTAACCGTACGCGGCTTGATTTTGTGTCTTCCTTCACCGTAGCTGCTCTTGATAAACTCTGCAGCTCCTCACGTCTTTGATCGTCATCAAGGTCTCGCAATTCCTCCAATTGTTTGCCAATAATTGAATTTGTTAAAATGTGTAAGGCTGTCTGGACCACATCCTCGGATTGTAAGGGGTCAGTGTTTACCTCTTCGTCCGCCATTATCTGCTATTTAGAAATTAAATAGTAGATGTAACGTTTAGGTGGTAACAGAAAATCAGAAAATCTCTTTTTCCTGATAAGCTTTACTCTTATTTAGTGATTTATCAATTAAACATGCGTTATCTTCTAGCAAAATGAGTAAACTATTCAACTCTGTGAATATTTGTAACTGTATCTTATTTAAAAGTTTCTAAATTTTTATTATGTACCTATTTTTCAAGGATTTATCAGTGAATAAAAATTTGTTTGGTAAAAGCCCTTTGCATAAATACCTTCATAACTTTTAAAACGCAAGATAACAGTGTATATTCAGCTTTGAGGAAGTTTTTTAACTCAAAAATGCCTTTCAGAAAAATAAAACGTTTAATGTCACTCTTTACCTAAAAACGAAGTGAAAACCTGTGATCCCACGTCTTCTCCACAAGATGTCAGCAGATCCTCAACAATGTTAACTCAGACACTGTTTGTGTCGTCCACTAGGGGCGCTATAACTTCCTGTGGCGTCCGGTCGTTAGCTTATTAGCTAAAATTAGCATCGGCTCGCTTCGGTGAAAACCAACACTTCTGAACGGATTTTTTACACAAACGTGGCAAAATTTTTTCAATCAGACCTTATATCATGAAACATGAGTTTTGTGGAACAAAATTGCAGCCGTATTTAGTGAATTTAAGCACGGTAAAGCTCATTTCCGACTTGGGGGAAGTGACGTGACACGTCATCCATCCGGTCATTAGCTTGTTAGCTTAAAATTTAGCATCGCTAGCGTAGTTCAAAAGCATCATTTTATGACGGTCTTTAAACTCAAACGTGGCGAACTTTCAGCGAATATGCTTCGAAGAATGTAAACAGCGTTTCAGAACACAGCTTTAATGCGCTTTCCAGCGTTAAAAAGCAGATTTTATTCCCTATGAAAACGAATTTCATTTCCGGGTGGCGTGATTGACACGTCCCTCATCCAATGAGAACGTTACACACGGTCTTTCTCAACCAATGACGCAGCGTAGGGGTGAGGGGAGGTGACGTCAGTCAACCTTTCTCAGCAAATCAGAGCTTTCCACAGCAGCAAACAACCAACCACGAAGCGTTAGCAGCCATGTTAATGTAGCCTGAAACTTTTCTATCACTTATCGTCTTCTAAACCATCAAAATGCACTTTCTCTGCTAAAAATGTAACGAATCAACCCCCTGAGCTGCACAGAGAACGGCGCTCCGTGACAAAACGTCTTTCTAGCTATTTAAAACAACTCGTTCGAAGCTCCAGAACCGAGTCGGAACCAGAACCGAATCGGACCAGAACAGCGTCAGGAACACAGTTTAAACAGAATAAAGCGTTTCCACAGCTCAAAGCCAGCTTATGTTACACATACAGACGTACAATTCAGCTTTATAAAGACTCAATGACACACATTCAGCTTTCAAACATTGCCAGCGTAACACAGCGCGCAGCTCCAATTGCGCTGCGTAAAGACGCACGGTTTTTCAGCACAGCAGATAAACTGTTATTTTACAACACATGCCAACATGAAAATCAATTAGCACACGAGTTACAGTCCATTTAGGAGCACGTGACGGGCCACCAGTTGTAGATGAACAGATGCTGAGATATATTCATCATTTAACGCGGGTTCCTCATTTTTCTGGACTGAATAAAACGTGCACTGAATTTAAGGAAATGCAAAGTGAGACGTCATTTAAATTTGACCCATCAAAATGAATGCGGTCATTTATTTACAGAATCAAATTTAACATCAAACATTTACATTAATTTGGCAAATTATGAAAATAACAATATAAGCAATCAATCAGGAAAAATCATACGGCCATGATTTTTCCGTTGCTGACATTTATAAAACTGTACAACTATGATCTTTTACCCACACGGATGTGAATAAGCACTTTACACAGACATTTCTAAATATCTGGGAGAATTTCTACTTCATAGGAAAGTTTAAAGATGGAAAGAAGTTTAGAGGGAGTAAAGGATGGGGTTTGAGGGAAATTGAATGGTCACCAGAACCGACACTCTCCATCAGAAGCCCAGCTCGCCTCGGTACGCTTGGTAGGAAACTTGACCCATTACCTTTCTGATGATAATCAGCAGATATGGTGTTCCGTTAACGCTACCGGTCCAGCGTCTCCTTAGAATGGCTGTAGCCCGTCAGAAGTAGTGGCGAGGCTCTGTTCGACACACATTCACCTCAGTGGAAAATGTTATAATCCCATGGAACTCGGAAGAGCTTTGTTGTCATGTCAGGAACTCCAACAGCACTCCATCAGAACTCCAGAACTCTAGAAGTCTGACAACTCTCCAACTCCGTGAACTCTGTAACTCCGTGAGTCGTAAGTCACTCTGAGTACCTGTGAGTCCGTGTACCTGTGAGTCTGTGTAGACCAGGAAGTACTGACATTTTAAAGACTCTTTCCCGGTTCACTTTTTGGGATTTTTCATTGGTCAGAAACGACCAGAAGGGGTGTGTTTTTGTGACGTAAGAGGTTAGAGACAGTGAGAATTGTTATGGGACAGCTCAGAAATGTTCTCACAGACCGAGAGGGTTCTGTTTTGGCGTGCCTAAGAAACAGGTGCAAAACATCTCTATTTACGTCTGAGAGGATTCTAAAACATGACAGTTTTAACATAACAACTTGTTTTTCGTTTGACTGTAACCTTGTAAACGCACACACTTGCTCATTCAAAAGCAGAAATCAGAAAAATGCATAATTACTCTGCAACAGCTTTTAACATGAGAATAAAAATCATTACTCAGTTAATAAAATTGATTAGTTCACTGCAACATCTAAAATGGTTTGAACTAAGACACTTTGATTATCAACATTTGTAAGATAGTAATGATAATAAAAAGAGAGTGTTCTTTTCACTTGAATCTTCAAGAAAGAAAGTCTCAGGATGGGTGAACCTGTATCTATGTATTCAAATACATGAAATGACAGTTCCTGTCCCACAAGGTTCTAAAGGTCAAGAGTTTTGACCTTAGACTTAGTTTCGACGTAGGCCTAGTCCACTACAGTCCCCCCTTTGGAAATCATCACCTGTCCATGGAGATGAATTCCAACTATGGACTTACGTCGTCGATTGTCCTTGAAGCTTGATGTAATCCAGCAAAGAAACAAGAGTCAAGAGTAATCCAGCAAGGAAAACAAAAGTCAAAAGTAATCCAGCAAGGAAAACAAAAGTCAAGGTAATCCCACAATGTTCTTGGTAATTCCATTGTGTTGATTATAATTCCATATCGTCTCGATAATTCCATTGTAGCAATGCTTTAACCCCTTGGAAACAGAGTCTGTAATCCATTGGAAAAAGTCATATAATCCACAACGGTAAATCCACAACGATTGGAAGTGTTGATTAATCAGCATACAGAGGGGTACCCTTGGATTGAACTGAAGAAGCGGCCACCGGATGAAGAGTGGAGACCAACGTCAGGATTGCAGGTCGCCTCCAGCGAAGGTTGTCTCCAGCGACGTCCAGCCCGTGCCGTTCTGGTTCAATGTGTCATGCAATTATGTGGTTTAAAGTGGGCTTATGAAGGGGATTTTACATAAGGCCTTAAACTATATGCACCTGGTGTGTAAGCTATTATGGTTGAGAACAGCTACGACTACCAGTTAAGGGGTGGAGCATGCTGAAAAGGGGTAACTACAGGGGTTTAAGCCTATAGAAAAGGGTTCCAAACTACTTTTCCATTTCTAACTTGGGTTAAGTTAGCTTTACATGGCAAAATATAGTTTGGTTCAAATGTCTGTTGTCTTTTAGACGAACGACTTGAGATTGGGTGTTTGGTTTCCCCATAAATGTTTTGGAAGTCTATGGCGAGACTTATCAAAAAGAATTAGCTATTCCCCCGAATAGAATTGTTCGAGTAGGTTCGGCTTAAGCGATGTGAGACCAATGTAGATTATGGTACTTAAAGTAGCAATAATATACATTGACTCCGCAAAGATTGCAATTTAATGAATGAACTGCATGTTGGCATGGTCAAAGGCTTCTTAGTCTCTAACTTACTACACACAAGATTCATTCTTACCTCAGAAACAACCAAAATCAACTAAACAACGTTTCAACACCGACAAGAGTAGTGACTAAGCATCTAGAAACATCGTTTCACTGCTCCTCCTCACCCTGGTTGTCAGTTTCAGTCGCGCTGTCCCGTGTGAGTGGCTTCTTTGCGGACCCGCTTACGCGAGGCATAATCATATCGAGGTGCGCTGCATGGCGATCCACGTCGACTCGGAGTGACGTTTGGCCCCGGGACAGGGATGCGAGTATCCCACACAATACGAGGGTTATCGTCATTAGCAGGGCTATGATTAATGTGTCCGCGCTCGACCACGCATAGTTAATTGGTTGGATCGGGTTCTTAGTTGTGGACCTGAGGGACTTGAGAACTTGGTTTATTGGTTCCACGTCGACGACTTGGGTGCCTTCAAAACGGATCCTTCCCAGAGTCTCTGGATCTATGTCTATAGACATATTTCCTAGGTACTCTGAGTCATCCAGAGTCGCGTCCCATCGTTCCGGATCGAGGTGATAGAGCGTCAAATCACCAATGTGTATGGTTGTTCCCTGGGGAACACTGATCCACATCGTTTTGTCCGGTAACG
>NW_023619774.1:0-8358 GCF_014905685.2 Nematolebias whitei
TGGGAGCGATGACTCCTGGGTCGGAGGAGGAGTAGGGTCTTGGACTGGCAACTCTGTAAGAGCAAGTTGTAACACCCGGAAAGGGTCATTGCCGGCGACATCCGCGGCTACAAGCACATAAATGGGTTCCGTCACCAAGGTGTAGATCATCTCGCGCTTTAGTCTGGTTAACTTATTCCAAGTACGAACATACTTAAAGGACAATAACAAGTATCTGTTATTTTTTGCCAAGGTGGCATGCATCCTCCACCAATCTCTGTAATTAGTCTGATGTCCAGACATATCAGGTTTCCATGATCCCGAATACAACGTGACATAATTCCACTCGTGGCACCACGAACATCTGGATGGATTGCCACATGGACAAATATAAAAGGCTGCACTCGCAATACGGTAATCCGTACAATAAAACATGTCACAGATTGGCAGGCTTAGGGTAGTGGTGGTGTCTTTGGGATACTCTACTTTCAGCACCGGAAGGCCATACGCATCTTTCATGACTGTGTGTGGTGTCACACACCTTCGCACCCTGCCTGTTGCTCCAGTCTGCTCACACTCTGGTAAACCGGGAATGATGCAGAAATATTCAAAAGAGAAAATGAGTGACAACACGATGGATAACAAAACACCTATCCCTATCACCACGTGCTTTGGTGGCCACCGCATTTTGATCTTGTAAACAGAAACTGTACTCAATAAATGAAGATGTCTCGCACAGCGACTTCCTCAGCAGACAGCCAGGCAAGCAGTTCCTTTAACACAAAATGAATATAAAATAACACTCTGTTAATATACTGCTTATAATTGATTATAGATATTTCTTTTTAACGTTACAAACTGAATATACTTATCACTTTCAAGCTGAGTAAATAAATGGATGCGCTCTAAATCAAAACTGCAATTAAAAGATAAGAGAAAAATGGTTAGTACACATGTCATACAATATTGTTACAATCACAAGTACTCAGGGCATACCCTGGGGTGCTCAGAGACCGTTCCTCCTATGTCTCTGAGTTTTCTTCGTGAAGTGTGAGACTCTAAGATGTCGTGTTTTTGTCGTTTCTAGGTGTCTGTACTAAATGTGGCTATTCCAGCACCCGGTGACCCACTCAAACAAAGTCCTTCAGGGCCCGCACGCAACTACACCAGGCTGCTTTGGTCTACCTTGACATGAATGTCCAGTTTTACGACTTTAGATGGTTTCTGCCAGCTCTCTCGCTCTTCCTGGCTCTGAGGCCGGCGCACACTGGCTCCAGTGGTACCAAACGTCCCCCTTTCCTCTGAGGCGGACTGCGTGGGACGTTCTCTCTGTCACCTGATAGGGGCCCGTCCACCTGGGCTCCTGCCACTTCCTTTTAATGACCCTCAGCAAGACCCGCTCCGCGGTGGGGAGACCAGGTTCCTCTGGTCTTTCTGTCAGGCTCTGTTTGTGGTGGACCTGCTGAGTAAAGTTAGACACTAATGCTTTTAACTCATCAAAGTATACCTTATAGTCCATCTTACGGTCCTCCTCACTGGTCAGTGAGCATACGGTTGGTCCAGGAAAGGGTCTACCTGTAGTTAACTCATAGGGAGAAAAGCCAGTTCCATTATTAACAGAAGTTCTCACGGTCATTAATGCTATTGGTAATGCTTCCACCCAGTTTAATTTAGTCTGTGCACAGATTTTGCCCAATTTTTGTTTTATGTTCTGGTTCATCCTTTCGACCTTCCTTTGAGACTGGGGATGGTACACGGTTCCAAAAGCATGTTTTAGGCCTAACATTTTTTCCACAGCCTGCAGATCTGTGTTTTTAAAATGTGTGCCATTGTCTGATCTGATTTTTCCTGGGAAACCGTGTCTGGGGATATAATGGTTAATCAGAAACTTCACCACTGTTTTGCTGTCTTCTCTTCTTGCAGGTATGGCTTCTGGCCACCCTGTAAATGCATCAACACACATCAATACATATCTGAACCCTTTAACAGGTTCCAACATATCAGTGTAATCTAAAATCACCTCCTGTCCCGGTCGGTGCAGGAGAGGAAAAGAACCTCGTTCAGGTTTTACTGTAGGTCGAATGTTGTACTTTAAACAAACGTTACAGGTGTCAACATATGCTGTTACCATATCTTTTAGATGAGCGTGCCACCATTGTTGAAGATTCCTTAGCATTTGTCTGCATCCCACGTGTGCTAATCCATGTGCTTCCTGAAATACTGCCTGTTTTAAAGTCATAGGCAAGATCCACTTCTGATTCGGTCCTATCCATACTTTAAACTCCCCTTTTTTCTGACCTCCTTTGTTAAACCATAATGTCTTTTCCTCTGGGGAGGCTGTAGTCTGAGCCTCTGCTACATTTTTCTCATCCCAATGATTCACTTTCTGACATTCCTCTTCCACTGTCACCATCTGGACTCTTGGCAAATAGCCAGCAGCTATCTTGGCTGCTCTGTCAGCTTGCCTGTTTCCTTCCGCTGTGTCTGATTGTGTAACATCATGACCTTTGCACTTCACAACCGCCACTTTTGCTGGCAACATCAAACTGTCAGCTAAATCCTTAATGAGTTCCTCATGTTTAATTGGTTTGTTACCTGCTGTTCGAAAACCTGCTCTTTTCCACTGTGGTAACTGAACATGAACTACACCATAAGCATACGCCGAGTCTGTGTACACTGTAACCTCTTTTCCTTTGCTCATTTTCAAAGCCTCAACGACTGCCTGAATTTCAGCTTTTTGAGCTGACTGATGACCTTCTAGCTGCCCTGAGCTCAGTACCTCGTACTCATCACCATTCTGCTGTACCACAGCAAATCCTGATCTCAAAGACCCATCCTCAAGCCTGAAGCAGCAACCATCTGTGTAGAGTATATTTGAATGTGGTATGAGTTCAGTCTGTAAATCAGGTCTAATGCGTTCCTCCACGTACACTTTTTGCACACAATCATGTGCCTGTGTTGTTTGCATACCATCTGCCATGTTTATGCCTTCATGCAGGAACAATAAATTCGGTTCTGATAGGATGTTGCTCATGCGTCTTTGCTTTAAGGATGTCATTGTAAAGAGCTCAGAATTAACATATGCTACTATGTTGTGTGTCGTTAGGATGTGTAGTGGGTGTCCCATGACGATGTGTGCTGTTTTTGAAACAATCCTTGCCAGACCTGCCGCTGCCTGTGTACATGTTGGATGACGCTTCTCAGTACCATCCAACAGCACACTTGCGTACATCAACACCTGTCTACCACCCCCCTTTTTCTGAAACAGAACACCATTAACAGTGTTTTCTGCTTCAGAAACATCAAGAAAAAACGGGGCGGAGTAGTCAGGCAGAGCCAAATCAGCTGCTCTGGACAAGAGTTGCTTCAGTTTAATAAACACATGTTCTGCAGCCGTGTTCCACACAAGTGTTGCTTTCAGGTTTCTGTTACCTTGATCTTTTACTATCTGTCTGAGTGGAGTGGTGAGTTCACTATAATCAGGTATATAGTGTCTGCTGTACCCAGTTAAACCTAAAAAGGATAACATGTCTTGTACAGTGGTGGGTTTTGGATGATGTAGTATAGACGCCCTGTGTTCTGGTGAAAGTGTTGTACCATTAGCAGAGACCAACCTACCGAGGAAAGAGACCTGTGTACATACTGCCTGTAGTTTGGTTTTGCTAACTTTAAAGCCTGCCTCATGCAGGTGAAGCAGGACAGCCTGAGTGGCTGTAAGACAGTCGTGTGCTGTTTCAGAGGCTATCAGTAAATCATCAACATATTGTACCAAAGTGGTGCCTCTGGGGAGTGGAAGCTGTACAAGAATGTTCTTTAAAACATGATTGAAAATGCCTGGCGATAATGCAAAACCCTGAGGCAAGCGAGTGTATCTGTACTGGCAACCGTTAAATGTGAATGAGAAAATGTCACGCAGGTCCTCTGATAAGGGCAGGCAATAAAAGGCGTTAGCCAAATCAATGCAGGTCATCCACTTCTGGTTCGGTGTCAGTTGGGTCAGTGCAACATAGGGATTTGGTACTGGTGATGTAGGTGTCTTAAGTATGGCGTTGATCGACCTAAGATCATGTACCATTCTGTACTTTCCAGTCCCCGCCTTCTCAACAGGTAGAATGGGAGTATTCCAGTCTGAATGTGAGTGTTCGAGGACCCCTGCTCTCAGCAACCCTTGGACTGTGTCAGTCAAACCTTGTTCAGCCTCAGGTCTATGAGAATACTGATACAACCATATAGGTTCGTTGTGGGTCAGTTCAAAAGAGATTGGGGGGCATTTAACATGACCTACATCCTCAGGTCCCTGAGACCAGAGAGATGCAGGAAGTGTGTCTAACATATGAGGAACATCTGAATAGTCAGTTTTTTCTCTGCCATGGTCTCTGGAGATCACCTCATGGTCTAGCTTACCTACATCATGAACAGCTAAGTCAATGCTATAGCAGTTGGTTGATGATGAGTAAGCGAGCTGAGGTATTTGTGTTGGGACCCAATCTGTGGCAGAGACAGCAGCCTTCACCATTGGGCCCAAGTCTTTAGCCTGATGTGTGGGAGCTAAAGCTAATGAGACGTGTGGGATCGCTTCAGACGACATCATGTACCACTCCAGTTGAGATGGTGTGAGGGTGACGTGAGAAGCCACGCCTTGTGGACCAACTATAAGCCGGTCTGATATTAATGGCCACTCAGTGTCCTGCAAGTGCTGAGCAAAATGCTCCCTGTAGCAATCGTCAGAATCACGGTCATAAAAGAGAGTGACATGTAAGGGATCTAGAGGTGGGACATAAGGACGCAGAGCATCAAGCCATGGCCTCCACAACAAGTAGGCAGAGTAAAGTCCAGTGTGTTCAGGTGTCTCGGGGCGCAGCAACGCCCAGTAGATGTCAGCTACTTCCTCATGTATCGGCTGTACCAAGCACTGTGATGACAAAGAGGAGGAAGAAGCAGATCAAGTCCAGGTCACACCACTTGGTAAAGTAACACGTAAACCAGTTTGTTCACACATTATTGTTGCACCTAGTTTCTTTAACAAGTCTCTTCCAAGCAGGTTGACAGGTACACGTGTGGACAGAACAAATGGATGTGTCACTGTTTGAAGTCCTGCTGTTACTACGAGAGGTTCAGTTAGAGACAGTTTTTGTTGCACCCCAGCGAAACCAATCACAGACACAGTGTCCGCACTGGCATGTTCATCAAATCCCTGCTCATTGAGGGTTGAATAGGTAGCTCCAGTGACCACGAGGAATGATAGGTCTTTATTCATGACCCTCATTTTCACCATAGTGTCTGCTCCTCCCCCTATGGTGTGATTACTCTGTGGGGTGTGTCATTGCTGGTAGTATCCACCTGGTGGCGTCCAAGGTGGATCCTGCTGGCCAGAGGTAGGTGCCGGTGGCGCCATCTGGTGGTTGGGAGCTGAGTAGTGATGTGCTCCTCCTCTTTGGGCGTTGGCCTGCTTGTGATAACAATCCCGCGCCCAATGACCTGGTTTGTGACAGTAGTGGCAGACATCTTGTGCTCTGCCTCCCTGCGTGTACCCCCGACCGAAACCTCTGCCCCGAGACCCCCCTCTTTCTCCCCACTGCCCTCTGGGCCATCCCCGAGGATATACAACAGGAAGCGGGGGTTGGGCGGTTACAGGACACTGATAAGCAGCCTCAGAACACTGAAAAACAGTGTCAGCTTGTACCATCTGTTTTGACTCTTTTTTAGATTGAACTACATCCCTAGCCTGTTTCAATTGTAGCTTTAAGAGCTGCGTTTGCATATCTTTCAGTTCAGAGGAAGTTTTAGTCTCCTCATCAGCCACACATTGCAGATGATGAATAAGATGCCGTTCCCACTGGGCAGCATCTGCTGTGGGCAAATCAGGGTTAATTTTCATTGCCTTACTGACTGCTGCGGGCACACCATCAAGTATTGCTTGTCTAAAAAAATACTTTTGATTTTCCCCCTGACCATGGCAGTGTGTTTTGTCATACCAGTCCTGTTTACACACATCTAAATATGCAGTGGGGTTCTGACCAGGCTTCCAGGTGAACTTAGGAACCCCTGTACCTTCTGGAAGGGGATAAGCCTGTCTGAGAGCAGCGGCAAGTCTCTGATACTGTAACAACATGCAAGTTGAGTCAGGTATGTTACGATTCCACCCAGCAGCTCTCTCTATCTCATCCATCCTAGTAGAAGTTACACACCTTCCCAACAGCGCCCTCATGTCTCCCACAGCTAAATTAATACCTTTAGTTAAGGAGTCCACTACATTCAACCACTTACTTCCTCCTTCTGTGAGGGGAGGGAGTTTGTCCACTAACGCCTGCACATCACCTAGCGCAAGAGGTTTATAACGTATCTGATTTCCTGCCTGCAGAAGGGGAAAAGAACCAGTACTTAACGATGGATCCACGTTTTCAACAGGGATAGAAGCGTGATCTTGTGGTGGAAGAGCTGCCGACAAATCAGAAGTAATTCGTATTGCCTGTGGCCAAAAAGGATTCTGTACGCATGTCTGGGGCGTGGCAGGCAATTGGTGAGTACAGGTGAGCGGGTTTTGAGACAACCCTGCATGATTCTTCCAACCCTGCAGACCCACGAGCACGCCCTCTCCATCATGAGAGCTGTCAGAGAGAGATGCTGAGGGTGCAAAGAGGGAAGAAGTGTGCGAATCAGGGTGTCCTGTGGGATTAGCAGACTGACTCCACCCATCTTTAATTACCCATTGCTGCGTGTTGTTTGTGTCCCCTCCACCCTCGGTTTGGCATGATAACGTCGAGTATAATGGTGTACTGGTGGACTGTGTAAAACACGGCTTCATTTCTGGTGCCACAAGGGGTTTTGTTTTAACTGGGATGAGTGACTCCTCCCTCAGCTGCGAGGGGGTGTCAGTAACCTCCCCCACCTGTAACCTTCCATCTGTTATGTGATATATAGGGTACATTCCTGTGGGGGGATGTGCTGACTGATTGCTGCTTGAGTTATAAGGAGGGGGAGCTGAACTACCCACTTCTTCACTCTTTGTTTTAGGCTGCTCTATAAGCTGCTGTTTTTTCAACAAATGGGACGCACCCTGTGCCACAAAGACCAATTTCAACCACTCTTTTCTTTCATATTTAACCTCCCTCATTAACTTTCTGTATTTACCTTTCTGCAGGGCGTTTGCCTCTCTTTTTTGCTTGTCAAACTTATCCTCATCTCTCGAGCATTCTTTAATCTTTTCCCACATTAAAGATATCACATCCTGTCCCTCTTGAGCATTATTTTCTATTTTTTGTAATTTTTGCACGAGAGCTTTTTTTTTTAGCTTTTTATTATATTCTAACATCGCTAGTGCTTGTCCCACAACTTCAACTTGCTCCTTTACCGGTTTAAAACTTTCCTGCTCGCACTTTTGTAACATGACACGCTGCGCCTCTGTGTCCATTCTCACAGGAAATTTTGACACACACCACACTTCTTTGTTTTATTGTCACTGGAAAATTCTGGAACTTTTTTAGACTCTGGAACTTTTTTTTTTCTACACATTCATACTGTGGTCTTATATTTGACAAAGACACAAACAACAAAATAAACAAACAAGATACTGACCACTTATTTCAACATTCACGCGAGTCACAGACGCCAGAAATATCACAATGGTCACCCTTAAAACTGTTGTTGTTTTTTTTTTAAAACAAAATGTGTTGACTTCCCTTTTAATATCTTAGAAGACAGCAATAGTTGTGAACCTGTGACTTCTTATACTCACCACAGATCATAAGTTATTTTATTCAACAAATCTAATTATTAGTGCTGATTTTATTTTAATCTATTCGGTACGTGCGTCGTATTTAATTAATTACTATCCCACCCAGTCCCGCACTTACTTAATGAACTTCCAATTTTTAAGTAAGTTTAAATTAACACTGTTTTCAGTTAGACACCAACCTAACAAGTTTACAGTTCAACTTAGTCTCAGAGTTACAGGGATGATGGCGAATAAATGATTTATCCTACAACCCCACCCCCTCTGGTCCAGAGCCCCGTCGGACTCTGGTTGGCTCGACTACTGCGTGATTTATCTGGGACTGGTTTTATTACTTTATCTTACTTTTATCTTATTCTTACAGTCGACGTATACTTCTCTATTTAAAACTATTTATTTGGGAGTCACACACACTGAGCAAATTTGCCTATAGTAAGCCCAATTTACAGATTTCGTAATCAACAGGCTCTGCTTACCTTTTCTTTATGGCGCGCCGTAGATCAGTGTGAAGGACTCGGTAACTGTTTTTCAAATCTCGGTGGGACCTCCATTTTGTTGTGATTTATCTCTTATTTCTCCACCCGAGCTCTGCTGTCACCGTTCATCCTGCAGGAGTCAAGACACGCACTCAGAATACGACAAACGCA
>NW_023619775.1:0-8356 GCF_014905685.2 Nematolebias whitei
GACTGAAGGACCAGCTCTCCTCTTCGGGTTTGGACTGTAAGGACAAACGCTCATTAAACAAACCACTCTGGCCTTCCCCGGTGGACAACTATTAACCTGTCGTCCCTCTTTCCAGGAGCCTCAGAGAAGCAGCCTGTGGATGTTATTTAACTCACTGTACATAATAAACACTGTTCTTTTGTATTTCCCCTGTGTCTGCCTCGTTCTGGGTCTCATAACATCTGGGTTCCCCGCGCACTCCTAACAGAAATGCTCCAGCCACAACAGACCCAGAATGAGACCAAGAGCGAGCAGACCTCCCCCGTTCCCGCGGAGGAGCGGATCGACAGGATGGACAAAGTAATTCATCAGGTGCTGACTCACCAGACCACGGTCCAGTCCAACCTTCAGGAGCTCGGAGGTATGATTTATTCCATAAAACGTCAGCTGCAAGCTTCTGCCTCCTCAGCTCCAGTCGTTCCGCCAGCCCCCGTGGCTCTTGGTCCCACTCCTCCTGTCCAACAAATTTTTATTAAACCTTCTGAGTTTTTCACCGGAGACCCTGACCAATGTGGCGGCTTCTTGCTCCAGTGCCGACTCGCCTTCGAGGGGGCTCCCTCCCAGTTCTCGTCGGACATGGCCAAAATCACCTTCTTCGTAAGCCAGCTCAAAGGTAACGCTCTCCGGTGGGCTCACTCGTTCCTCTTGAGTCATGATAACCCCCCTGCTTCCTATGCCCTTTTTCTTCGAGAGTTTCGCAGGATTTTTGACCGTCCCTTGCAGGCTTCAAATGCCGCCAAGCGGTTGTTGAACTTACAACAGGGCCGTCGTAATGCCTCGGAGTTCGCTCTGGAGTTTCGGATCCTTGCTGCCCAAACAGGATGGGACGAGCCCGCCCTCCAAGGTATTTTCCTTAACGCTCTGTCTGATTTTCTCAAAGACCAGCTGGCCACGCGAGATGAACCCGAGACTTTCGACAAACTGATAGACCTTGCCATCTCAATCGATGACCGTTTCCGGGAGAGACGTAGAGAGGCAAACTACAATTCCCATCAACCCTCGACTTCCGGGTTTTCGACTCCTCCAGGTGAGCCCAAGCCTGCACCTCAGCACTACGTTTACCATAACCCTTTCACTTCCGGGTTTACGACCCCTCGCTACGAGTCCGTTTCTTCAAAACAGTCCCCTGTGAACTACAACTCCCAGTCTTCCTTGCTTCCTGGTCACAGCCAATCATCTTCTTTTCCCTCACGGGATCGCTCCCCCGAGCCTATGCAGGTGGGGCGCGCACGGCTGACTCCTGCAGAGAGACAGCGGCGTTTATCTGCCCGTCTCTGCATTTATTGTGGTAATCCCGGTCATTTTCTGCCCCACTGTCCGTTTCGAAACGAGAACTTCCACCAGTAAAGCGGGAGTTACTGGTGGGGACGTCTGCGTTAACCTCCCCATTTAAACTATTACTTCCCATGGTCATTCAGACACAGAACCGTCGTTTTTCTTTCTCTGCTCTAATCGATTCAGGTGCTGAACAAAATTTGATTAGCTCCGATTTAGTTAAAGAGTATTCTCTACCTACTCGCGAGATTCCGTCAATTTCTGTCGCCGGCTTAACCGGAGACACTTTGACCCGTATTAATTTAAAGACCACCGAGCTACATGTCATAATCTCTGGAAATCACCACGAGATGACTGATTTCTTTATTTTCAATTCTCGTACACCTCAAGTAATTCTAGGTTTCCCCTGGCTTCGTAACCATAACCCAGTTATTAACTGGGAGCGTGGCTGTATTGATAAATGGAGCGACAAGTGCCTCAGCAATTGTCTGCGCTCTGCTGTTAAAGAGTTCCCTCGAGACACGCCTCCTCTAGAGGAGATCGATCTTACCTCGGTCCCTGCAGAATACCGTGACCTGGCGGCCGTCTTTAGTAAACAATGCGCCTTGTCACTTCCTCCTCACGTCCCTATGACTGCGCGATTGACTTATTACCTGGCGCCCCCTTGCCATCAAGTAGACTCTACAACCTTTCTGGTCTTGAGAGAGAGTCTATGTCTGACTATATTAATGAATCTCTTGCCTCAGGCATTATTAGACCCTCGACCTCCCCTGTGGGAGCGGGTTTTTTCTTTGTTTCTAAAAAAGATAAATCACTCCGGCCATGCATAGATTATCGCGGTTTGAATAACATAACCATTAAAAAAAATATCCTCTTCCTCTTATTGATTCTCTTCAGCAGCAGTTACAGTCTGCTTCCTGTTTTTCTAAACTTGATCTTCGAAACGCGTACCACCTCGTCCGTATTAAAGAGGGCGACGAGTGGAAGACCGCCTTTCGCACTCCTCTGGGCCACTTCAAATACTTAGTTATGCCTTTTGGGTTAACCATTGCCCCCGCTGTTTTTCAGGCGCTCGTTAATGACGTCCTGCGCGACTTCATTGGTAATTTTGTGTTCGTTTATTTAGATGATGTAGTGAACCTGATCTGACCTCAAATCTGATCAGATGAACAGAGACTGTTATTTCATTGATCTGCATCCAGAAATACAGTTTGAGTCATCTGGAGACTTTCTTTCTTGAATTAATCAAGTAGAAAAGACAATCCTCTATGATCATTACTATTTTACAAATGTTTGATAATCAAATTGTGTTAGTTCACTCAATGCTTACAGGTTGAAGAGAACTACTCATTTTTATTTTACATAAACAGTAAGTAATGATTTTTATTCCTCATTCAAAGAAGAAATCAGGTTAATATGCATTTCTTGATTTTCTGTCTTCAATGAGCAAGTTTTGTAAGTATGTTAAAGGTCGAGTCTCGGTCAACTAAAATGTTTACTGAGAAGAAATGTCATGTTTAAACTTTTTCAGAAGATAATAGGAGTTTGACTCCACGAAGTCTGGTGTTTCTCCAATAATCTTTTCTGTCTGTTAAGCAATCTCATTCTCTGCCCTTGACTTTTGATAACATCTTACGTCACAAAACACACCTCTATTCTGGTCCATCCACGAATCAGAAAGCTCTAAATTGACCCGGAAGTCAACTCATTTAAAATGTGGCAACTTCCCGGTTCTTGACAGAGTGCTGAGAGAGTTCCACACAGAGTCTGATGCTGCAAAGCACACAGAGTTCCACACAGAGTGCTGAAGAGTCTGATGTCGGAAGTCTGATAGAGAGTGCTAAGGAGATGAAAGGAGTTCAGAGTTCTTGGATGCAAACGCATTCAGGATGATCCAGAGACGTTTTGGGATTATAACTTCTGTTTGAATAACCTCGCACGACTCTCGAAGGATTTCAGCTGCTCTCAACGGAGACGCTGAAAGAGTCAAAGGAGGATCCTATACCGACGCTGACCTATCATCAACCAGGTAACAGTCCACTTCGACCAAGCGTACCGTCGCAAGCTGAGATCTGAAGGAGCGTGCACGTTTCTGGTCAAACAGATTAATTCCCTCACAAATCTCTCTGTAAGATAAATCTCCATCTTCCATCTTAAACTCTCCTTTCTCCTAAATTCATTTGACAGATATCTTAGAGATATCTGAAGCAAAGTCCTCAATCACCGCCGTGTGATTGATGTCCATTATCTGTGAAACTTGTCTGTTATTATTTTCATATTTTGCCAAATTAATGTAAATGTTTGATGTTAAACTTTGATTCTGAAAATAAATGACCGCATTCATTTTGATGGGTCAAAGATAATAACGTCTCTCGTTACCTTTCTGTTAAATTCAATGCACGACATTTACACAGTCAGAAAGATGAGGAACTCGTGAAAAAGTATGAATATATCCCTATATGACATACTACATTTGGCGGCCCGTAACGTGCTCATAAATGACTGTGTATTTCGTGTAAAGATTTTTACATGTTGGCATAAAATAACAGTTTATCAGCTGTGATTGAACGCAGCGCGGTGAAGCTGCGCCGCTTTGAAGTCAAAACGCTGCATGTTTTTAAGCGTGTTGGTCTGTGAAGCTCAAGAAGCTCACAGAAAGCTGAAATAGTGTCATAAGTCTTTATGAAAGCTGAAATTGTACGCCTGTTACGTGTAACTAAGCTGATGAAGCTGTGGAAAACGTTATTCTGTTTAAAAGTACGGAGGTTCTGCTGCAAGACCCGGCTGTGGTCCGGTTCGGTTCTGTTAAGTTTGAACGAGTATTTTGAATAGATGGAGAAACGTTTTAAAGACTGGACGAAGTCTCAGCTAAGCTCAGAGTTGATTCGTTACATTTTTTAACAGAAAAAGTGCATTTTGACAGTTTAAAAGACGAAAAGTCGACGAACTGATTTTATGCTAATCTAGCATGCTAGTTGCTTTAACGTTTCGTGATTGGTTGAATATTGCTGTTGTGGAGCGCTCTGATTCGCTGAAAGGTTGACTGACGTGGCTACGTCATTTCCTCTCAACCCTGCGCTGCTCTGTCATTGGTGATTTCAGTCACGTGACCCGGAAATGAAAATTCGTTTTAAAGGGAAATAAAATCTGCTTTTTAAAGCTGAAAAACGCTTTAAAAGTGTATTTTGATACGCTGGTTAAGTTCTTCGAAGCATACTCGCTGAAATTTCGCCGCGTTTGAGTTTAAAATCCGTCATTAAATGATGTTTTTGAACAACGCTAGCGATGCTAATTTTAAGCTAACAGCTAACGACCGGATGAGTGACGTGTCACGTCACTTCCTCCATGTCGGAAATGAGCTTTGCCGTGCTTAAAATCACTAAATAAAGTGCAATATTGTCCCAAAGAACTCATGTTCATGCTAAGAAGTTGTGCTTGTTGAAACAACGCCACGTTTACGCTTAAATTCGTTCAGAAATGTTGATTTTAACCGAGTTTAGCCGAAGCTAACTTTAAGCTAAGCGGCTAACAACAGGATGTCAACCGAACGTCACAGGAAGTCGTCATAGACTCCTGCTGGTAGAAAGCTAAACGCTTCCCCCTCCTGGAGAAACTTTAAATCACAGTTTCACTTCAGTTTTAGGTTTAAAGAGTGAAATTAAACGTTTTATTTTTCTGTAAGGCATTTTTGAGTTAACAAACTTCCTCAAAGCTGAATAAACACTGTTATCTTGCATTTTAAAAGTTATAAAGGTATTTATGCAAAGAGCATTTACCAAAGAGACTTTATTCACTGGTAATCCCTTATAAAGGTACAAAATAAAGTTAGGAACTTTTTAAAAAAAAAATAGAAACGGTTCAAATATTCACAGAGTTGAAAAGTTTACTCATTTTGCTTGAAAGATAATACACGTTTAATTGCAAAATCACTAAATAAGAGTAAACTTATCAGGAAAAAGAAACTTTTCTGTTTAAGTTGCCACCTAAAAAATAAATCTTCCTATTTAATTTTAAATAGAAGTTACTGACAGGAGGACAGGAGTAATAACAGTTTTTCTGAAGAGAGACTGATTAATCCTGACACATCATCAACTTTTCTTTTTCTTTTCACCACTTGCTTCTAGGAGTAACTGTTAAAATAGCAAATTTCTGGAACAGAACGGTTTAAAAAACGCTTTAAACTGATTTGCTGTGAGACTTTTTAGAAAAAGTGCAGGTTTATTAAAAATTCAGTGCTTTAGAGTAAAATACACTAAAAAGAGCTTGGTAACTGGTACCTGTTGAAAAATAAGCACATACAAGTAACACTGCAGAGAGCATTTACTTAAATATTCATGAATTGGGGTAAAACCTGAGAAAGGTACCCACATTTGAATAAGTTGACTTATAACAGTACTTCTGTGTAAACCCAAAAAGCTAAAATAGTGTGAAAACTCATTGACTCGAATACAAATATTTACCTGTAAAATATCTGAAGCCTGCAACTGTTTTAAACAGAAAAAGTGCTACACAGTGAAAACATGACAGGTGTGTTAGGAAAAGACTTTGACCCTTATGGGATAAGGGACTGTTTAAAGAATGCGTTGAAGCTTCTGACAGATTCCTTACATCCATATGATAAACAGGCAGAGCGCATGAACCCAAAAGAGTTAGTGGACAATCTGAAGGAGGTTGCAGAAAGTGTGACCTCTACAGAAATTACAAAGTCAAGCTATGAAAAGCTGGCTAAAATTGCAATTTTGCTGAAAGAATCATTCTATACTGTTGTTGAGAAAGCTGATTACCTTGCAATAAGGTTAGACAGTGAAAAAGAGGTTGTTCAGAAAATTGAAGAACACTTCCTTCAATTTAAAAGTGAACACGAAGTCCTCACAAAAAAACATTCTGAACAGATGTTTCAATCACAGCAAAATGCAAATGCAGAAATTGATTCGCTGAATAGCAAAATAGATGTGCTTAACAAAAAGCTGGAAGAACTCAGAATGGATAAACACATATTGCAACAGCTAAAGATGCGTTTAGAAAGTGATTATCATACATCACAGGAACGCTTAAAAACATGTGAAGAAAAACTACGAGCAGCAACAAACAAGATTTCTGACGTGGGGCGAGTTCGTCTGGAACTCAGAGAAGACCGTGGACAGAGTCCAGGCCACCCACATACACCTCAGAAAGACGTTGTTGCACCTCCTGCTCGTGATCCACCCTCACCTAAAGTGGCAGGAACAGACCTGAACAGGTCTCCTCCACAAAACATGCAACAGAGTGCATGGAAACTGTCTCCTTCAATGGATGATTTGCAAAAAATCTCAAAATATGTACAACGCTTTGTTCCTGGACCGATGGGCTCATCTGGAACAAAAGCGTACCTCAGAGAACTGGAGTTCAGATTGAGATCTTATCCTAATGCTACGGTAGAAGATAAGATCAGTCTGATACGACTCACGTCAGACAGAGAGGTGTTTACCTTCATCGAGCGTCTACCTGATGCAACGAGAAGGGATTACAACCTTCTGCGTGAAGCTCTGATCAAAGAGTACGACTCCTGCACAGGACCAGCTGGATACCCAGCCGCAGAAAAGGTCACGCAGGGTAAAGCTGAACATCCAAAAGTTTATTACAAAAGAATCTTCCAAGCTTATTTTGGTAACAGAAATGAAACCGGGATGGAGGAAGAAGAAGGTTTTAAATTTGTTTTCAGCAAAAATCTCCACCCTGACATACAAACGTCAGTGCAAATGATGGCAAATTACAGAGAAAAATCCATCAGTGAGATTAAACAGTGCGCTGTGAATGTGTTTGAGGCACGTTCTCATGCCAAGACGCCCATAGAAGTGTTTCCTGGTGTAAAGGTTAAACCCCACTCCCTAGAATTAGAAGGAAGGCGTTCATCGCCACCTCCTCCTAAAAAAGGAGAAAAAAGGCAGTATTTTCAGACTAACAAACCGCATCATGAAGGTGCACGCTGGGACAAAAAGGCTCCTCCTTCAGAGGACGAACGTGATTATCGTAAATGGGATCAGCGGAGGACGCAAAAAAATGGGAACCGAGAGGAACCCCAAAAAGACGTACCTAGCCGCCTCCCACCTCGGACGAAACGTCCCGAGGTGAAAAAATCACAAAAGTTCCAGGAACAAGGCCCTAAACCTCTGAGCTCGGAAGAGACAGAGGCAATGCAAAGGTTTTTAGACACTTTGATACACGCTGAAATGGGAACCCAACCAGGAGCACAATGTAGTGATGTGATCGCTACTAACTCTGAATGCGCAAATGACAACATTACAGATGTCGGTGAAACACACCAAGACATTGCTGTTATTGCCTCCAACAACCCCTCATCGGACGAAGGGGGGATAAACTCACACACAAACGATGATGAGTCATCGCAAACTGAAAACTCAGAACCTGACTTTCATGATTTTGAACTAGGCATTCCAGTTCTGGGAGGACTCCCAGACAACCTAGTACCGAGTCAAGAAGCTGGGCCAGTATGTTTCACGAAACCATCACAGGCCATCGCTCTTTTCTCAACCAATGATGTCGACCAAGGACCTCAAACCTATGGTGCCTTGCCCATAGACAGGTCCGACGACTCAGAAAAGGATTCGTTGGAGCTCCCCAGGGAGCAAGAACCCTCATCAGTCTCATCACAGATTGAACAGGTGGTCGCTCAAGCCGACACTCTGACATCTGACGAAGAAAGAGACAAACCTCGCCAAGTTCTTTTAAAATATGAAAAGTCAATTTCAACTGACCCAGACATCATCCAACTTCAGAAGTTGGATGATCCTGCAATTAACTCGATGATACTGTATCTGACTGACCCAGACAAATACACTCCATCGAAAGTCAAACTGGATTCCGATCCAGACCTAAAAGTCCTCTTTCAGCTGCGCAAACAGTTAAAACTACTCAAGGACAACCTAACTTTAGCTCATGGAGCGACGTCCTCACCCGTGTTCGCAGTCTCCCATGACCGAAGGGGGGTGACGCCAGTTAGGATAATGCTACCAGACGCGATAACATGATCAAATCTGACATT
>NW_023619776.1:0-389 GCF_014905685.2 Nematolebias whitei
CTTGAAAACATTGCTTTATTCACATTGACAATCTTGAAAATATCACTTCATAATCATTTTCCAGCTTGAAAATAGCCCTTTCAGAAATAGTGGCAAGCTTGACAATATTACTTCAGACATAAGTGGCAAGCTTGAAAACATTACTTCAGACAAAGTGGCAAGCTTGAAAACATCCCTTCAGAAATAGTGGCAAGCTTGAAACAATCCCTTTAGGCATAATTTACAAGCTTGAAAACATTGCTTTATTCACATTGGCAATCTTGAAAACATTACCTCACACTCATTTGCCATGCTTGAAAGCAGCCCTTTGGACATAGTGGCAAGCTTAAAAACATTACTTCAGACACTGTGACGAGCTTGAAAACATCCCTTCAGGCATAGTGGAAACC
>NW_023619776.1:489-8356 GCF_014905685.2 Nematolebias whitei
TTCACATTGGCAATCTTGAAAACATTACCTCACACTCATTTTGCCAGCTTGAAAACAGCCCTTTGGACATAGTCGCAAGCTTAAAAACATTAGTTCAGACACTGTGGCGAGCTTGAAAACATCCCTTCAGGCATAGTGGAAACCTTGAAAACATCCCTTCAGACTCAATGACAAGCTTGAAAACATCCATTTATACATAGTGTCAAGCATGAAAACATTGCTTCAGACACATTGGCAAGCTTGAAAACATCCCTTCAGACACAATGACAAGCTTGAAAACATCACTTCACACTCATGCGCCAACTGGAAAACAGCCCTTTGGACATATTGGCAAACTTGAAAACATCACTTCAGACAAAGTGGAAACCATGAAAACATCCCTTCAGACACAATGACAAGCTTGAAAACAGCATTTCAAACATAGTTTCATGCATGAAAACATTGCTTTAGACACATTGGCAAGCTTGAAAACATCCCTTCAGACACAATGACAAGCTTGAAAACATCACTTGACACTAATTTGCCAACTTAAAAACAGCCGTTTGGACATATTGGCAAACTTGAAAACATTACTTCATAGTCATTTGCCAGCTTGAAAACAGCCCTTTGGACATAGTTGCAAGCTTGAAAACATTACTTCAGACATAGTGGCAAGCTTGAAAACATCCCTTCAGACATAGTGGCAAGCTTGAATCATTCCCTTTAGGCATAATTTACAAGCTTGAAAACATTGCTTTACTCACATTGGCAATCTTGAAAACATCACTTCACACTCATCGCCAGCTTGAAAACAGCCCTTTGGTAATAGTGACAAGCTTGAAAACATCCCTTCAGACATAGTGGCAAGCTTGAAACAATCCCTTTAGGTACAATTTACAAGTTTGAAGACATTGCTTTATTCACATTTGCAAGCTTGAAAAAATCACTTCACACTCATTTGCCAGCTGGAAAACAGCCATTTGGACATAGTATCAATTTTGAAAACATTACTTCACACTCATTTGCCAACTTAAAAACAGCCCTTTGGACATAGTGACAAGCTTGAAAACATTACTTCATACATAGTGGCAGGCTTGAAAACATCCCTTCAGACACAATGACAAACTTGAAATCATCACTTCATAATCATTTGCCAGCTTGAAAACAGCCCTTTGGACATAGTGGCAAGCTTGAAAACATTACTTCAGACATAGTGGCAAGCTTGAAAACATCCCTTCAGACATAGTGGTAAGCTTGAATCATTCCCTTTAGGCATAATTTACAAGCTTGAAAACTATGCTTTACTCACATTGGCAATCTTGAAAACATCACTTCATAATCATTTGCCAGCTTGAAAACAGCCATTTGGACATAGTGGCAAAGTTGAAAACATCCCTTCAGAAATAGTGGCAAGCTTGAAACAGTCCTTTTAGGCATAATTTACAAGCTTGAAAACATTGCTTTATTCTCATTGGCAATCTTGAAAACATCACTTCACACTCATTTGCCAACTTGAAAACAGCCCTTTGGACATAGTGGCAAGCTTGAAATCATTACTTCAGACACTGTGGCGAGCTTGAAAACATCCTTTCAGGCATAGTGGAAACCTTGAAAACATCCTTTCAGACTCAATGACAAGCTTGAAAACATCCATTCAGACATAGTGTCAAGCTAGAAAACGTTGCTTCAGACACATGGGCAAGCTTAAAAACATCACTTCACACTCTTTTGCCAGCTAGAAAACAGACCTTTGGACATAGTGGCAATTTTGAAAACATTACTTAACACTCATTTGCCAACTAAAAAACAGCCCTTTTGACATATTGGCAAATTTGAAATTATTACTTCATACATAGTGGCAAGCTTGAAACAATCCCTTTAGGCATAATTTACATGCTTGAAAACATTGCTTTATTCACATTGGCAATCTTGAAAATATCACTTCATAATCATTTTCCAGCTTGAAAACATCCCTTCAGACATAGTGTCAAGCATGAAAACATTGCTTCAGACACATTGGCAAGCTTGAAAACATCCCATCAGACACAATGACAAGCTTGAAAACATCACTTCAGACATAGTGGTAAGCTTGAATCATTCCCTTTAGACATAATTTACAAGCTTGAAAACATTGCTTTACTCACATTGGCAATCTTGAAAACATCACTTCATAATCATTTGCCAGCTTGAAAACATCTCTTTGGACATAGTGGCAAGCTTGAAAACATTACTTCAGACATAGTGGCAAGCTTGAAAACAACCCTTCAGACTCAATGACAAGCTTGAAAACATCCATTCAGACATAGTGGCAAGCTTGAATAAACCCCTTAAGGAATAATTTCAAAGCTTGAAAACATTGCTTTATTCTCATTGGCAATCTTGAATACATCACTTCACACTCATTTGCCAGCTTGAAAACAGCCCATTGGACATAGTGACAAGATTGAAAACATCCCTTCAGACATAGTGGCAAGCTTGAAACAATCCCTTTAGACATAATTTACAAGCTTGAAAACATTGCTTTATTCACATTGGCAATCTTGAAAACATCACTTCACACTCATTTGCCAGCTTGAAAACAGCCATTTGGACATAGTGGCAAGGTTGAAGACGTTATTTCAGACATAGTGGCAAGCTTGAAATTATGCCTTCAGACGAAACAATCCCTTTAGGCATAATTTAAAAGCTTGAAAACATTGCTTTATTCTCATTGGCAATCTTGAAAACATCACTTCACACTCATCGCCAGCTTAAAAACAGCCCTTTGGACATAGTGGCAAGCTTGAAAACATTACTTCAGACATAGTGTCAAGCATGAAAACATTGCTTCAGACACATTGGCAAGCTTGAAAACATCCCTTCAGACACAGTGACAAGCTTGAAAACATTGATTCACACTCATTCGCCAACATGAAAACAGCCCTTTGGAAATATTGGCAAACTTGAAAACATTACTTCAGACATAGTGGCAAGCTTGAAACAATCCCTTTAGGCATAATTTACATGCTTGAAAACATTGCTTTATTCACATTGGCAATCTTGAAAATATCACTTCATAATCATTTTCCAGCTTGAAAATAGCCCTTTCAGACATAGTGGCAAGCTTGACAATATTACTTCAAACATTGTGGCGAGCTTGAAAACAACCCTTCAGGCATAGTGGAAACCTTGAAAACATCCCTTCAGACACAATGACAAGCTTGAAAACATACACACAGACATAGTGTCAAGCATGAAAACATTGCTTCACACACATAGGCAAGCTTGAAAACGTCCCTTCAGGTACAAAGACAAGCTTGAAAACATCTCTTCACACTCATTGGCCAGCTTGAAAACGGCCCATTGGACATAGTGACAAGCTTGAAAACATCACTTCAGACACAATGACAAGCTTGAAAACATCCCTTCAGACATAGTGGCAAGCTTGAAACAATCCCTTTAGGCATAATTTACATGCTTGAAAATATTGCTTTACTCACAATGGCTATCTTGAAAACATCACTTCATAATCATTTGCCAGCTTGAAAACAGCCATTTGGACATAGTGGCAAACTTGAAAACATTACTTCAGACAAAGTGGCAAGCTTGAAAATATCCCTTCAGAAATAGTGGCAAGCTTGAAACCATTCCCTTAGGCATAATTTACAGGCTTGTAAACATTGCTTAATTCACATTGGCAATCTTGAAAACATCACTTCACACTCATTTGCCAGCTTGAAAACAGCCCTTTGGACATAGTGGCAAGCTTGAAAACACTGCTTTACTCACATTGGCAATCTTGAAAACATCACTTCATAATCATTTGCCAGCTTGAAAACAGCCCTTTGGACATAGTGGCAAGGTTGAAAACGTTACTTCAGACATAGCGGCAAGCTTGAAACTATCCCTTTAGGCATAATTTACAAGCTTGAAAACATTGCTTTATTCTCATTGGCAATCTTGAATACATCACTTCACACTCATCGCCAGCTTGAAAACAGCCCTTTCGTAATAGTGACAAGCTTGAAAACATCCCTTCAGACATAGTGGTAAGCTTGAATCATTCCCTTTAGGCATAATTTACAAGCTTGAAAACATTGCTTTACTCACATTGGCAATCTTGAAAACATCACTTCACACTCATCGCCAGCTTAAAAACAGCCCTTTGGACATAGTGGCAAGCTTGAAAACAATACTTCAGGCATAGTGGAAACCTTGAAATCATCCCTTCAGACTCAAAGACAAGCTTGAAAACATCCATTCACACATAGTGTCAAGCATGAAAACATTGCTTCAGACACATTGGCAAGCTTGAAAACATCCCTTCAGACACAATGACAAGCTTGAAAACATTGCTTCACACTCATTCGCCAACATGAAAACAGCCCTTTGGACATATTGGCAAACTTGAAAACATTACTTCAGACATAGTGGCAAGCTTGAAACAATCCCTTTAGGCATAATTTACATGCTTGAAAACATTGCTTCTATTTCATATAGGCTTCGCCCTTTAAGGATGTCGCTTAATGGGTTTATCCTGTTATGCGCAAGCATCATACTGAAAAAATTAGTCCACGCCCACCTGCTGTGTGGGCCCCACCCGATCCGTATAAATTACATTAAGAGCGGGTAATCTGCTCCCATTTTTCTTCAGCAAGCTAATACAATAAAAGAAAAAAACAACTGACCTTTCGTCGAGATGTCCAGCTCCAGCACCATCCGCTTGTGTCCCTCCTGCAAGACTGGCTACTTGCTTAGCTTCGACCGGCACGACACCTGCGAGGGATGCCTGGGTCCCCGCCACGTCGCCCGCGCTTCCTCCTGCCGCCTCTGTGACGAACTTCCACCGGAGGAAAGGCAGAGGAGAGCAGCCTTGTTTAAGGCTACCATCGAGGACTGCCTGTCCGTGGCGGGAGACTGTTCGCTGGACGACGCCATGGTTTTCTTCGACGCCGGCTCTCGGAGTGAATCGGATGATTCCTCTGGGACCGGTGACGCTAGCAGCAGCCCCGACGCTCGTTCCCTCCCGGGGAGTGCAGTGTTGGAAAGAGGGAGGCCGAGCGGATGCTCGACTCCCCCGGGGTTTCCCGCTTCAGCGACAACATCGCTCCCTGCCGTGGGCGCGCTCCTCTCGGAGCTGCCCGCCATTATCCGGGAAGCTGCTAGCGTAAAGGGGCTCTCCGTCCCCTCACCCCCCCCCCCCGCTCAGATCGGATGATCTTGCGGGAAGGTTTGGCTCCACGCCGGCTCGCCGTCCTGATCCCATTTGGCCTCGTTTTCCAGCGGTGACAGCGTACTGGAACGAGGCCGCAGCCGGTCCTGGTAGGTTAAGGGCGCCTGTCTCCACTTACGCCCCCATCACCAGAGTGGAGGGGTTCACCGAGCGGGGCTATCCCTCGGTACCCCCCCCTTGAGCCAAGCCTCGTGGAAGCCTTCGGAGCGAAGATGTCCAGGCTGGAGAAGCGTCCCGTCCCTCCGGGGAAACACGACCAGGTGGCGACCGCGCTCTCCAACAGAGCCCACCAGTGTGCTTTTCAGGCGGCCACGGCTAACAACAACGTGGCGCTGTTAGCATTTAGCATGTCGAAAAGGCTGGAGGCCTCAGACCTGCCGGAGGAGACAAAGAGCTCCCTGTGTAAATCGGCAGACGCCATCCTCAACATGTGCGCCGCTTCCACGGTTTGCCTGTCGAGGATTGCAGCGTGGATGACGGTAATCCAACGTTCCATCTGGCTCCGTCACTCTCCATTGCTGCCGGAAAAGCTGCACAAGGACCTGATGGAGGGCCCCATCTCATCGGACGCGCTGTTCGGAAGCAGCTTGACGACCATGCTCACAAATTCGAAGCAGTCGGAGGAGATGTCGGAAGCGGTACGCCATCTCATCAAGCCGCGCGGCTCATCCCGTCCCCCAGCCCGCTGGAGAGATCGTCGACAGCAGAGGCAGAAACATCGACGCTCCACGGCAGCAGCAGCTTCGTCTCGCCCAGCCCCACCACCAGCCCCGCCCGCCAGAGACCACCCCTCCTCAGTCCGGCAGCCTGCACTTCAGCGTTTCCCCAGAGATCGCCTGCAGACGGCGCTCGGGGCAAACAAACCGCAGAGCTCACGAGGGAGAAGGTTTAAGAAATGACGGTCTGCGGAGGATGTGTGTATGAATGAAACAGGAAGTGAAATAAATGATTTTTCAAAGATCAAAATGCCTGTTTTTAGCCAGTCTGTAAGTTCGGATGAGCTCACAGCCGCTACACACACATCCTCCACACAGAGAGAGCCGGTGGCCTTAAATAAAGGTTTTTTAAACCCACCGCCGCTCCTTCACATGCCCAGACGCTCACGTGACACCACGGTAAGCGAAATAACTTGTTGTCAATCAGACCCGCACGATCACCACCCAAACGGTGTTAAACGCGCACCCGAGTGAGACAAGCAGCCTCCATCCAAACGGCGCTGTGTTGATGATGCACGGACAGCTGCCCGGCGCTCACCGGCTCACATCGGGATAAATGTGGGACCGCAGGCCGGGTCCGGTGGAGGTCCCCGCTCTCAGCGAAAACAACACACGCCTCTCCTGAATGAACGCGAGCGGCCGTCATCCATCGCGTCTCAGCGATCGGCAGCTCACGGCGACATAAGCGTGAGACAGCTGAATGAATCCAATGACGGGCCCCGCCCTCAGCGAGAGCGGCGCGCGTCCCTCCACAGGAAACGTGCGCTCCCGCGAGGCTCACAACCTTCACTTCGACAGCACGGCGTTGATGACGTCACGCCCTCCACCTCTCAACGTTCGCACAGCGACGTTAAACGTGCAGCCTCTCGACGTCATCAGCTGACACACGCCTCGCCTCAGCGCACACCGCCCCGCCCGGACATGAAGGTTGGCTCGCGATCCAGACACAGCGCACGGGCGCGCGCAGAACAGCCCTTTCAAGGAAGCCTCGCCTTGGGTCACGCGGAAAACATTTCCGCGACGCATGACGGCGGTCGAGGCGGAGGTTTGGATGACATCCGTTCAAAACACGGCACATCATTTAAACGCACGTCCACTCCACGAACGTCACGCAGAGTGGCTAAAAACATGCTCACCGGACAGATGGATGGACAGAGTGTTATGCAAGGGTTACACGCTGCAGTTTGCAACCCGACCCCCTCCGTTCGGAGGAGTTATAGAGACGGTCCTGTCATCACCAGACCAAGTCTCAGCCTTAAATGCAGAAGTCCAAGAGCTTCTGATAAAAGGTGTAATCTCAAGAGTTCCCAACAAGGAGGAAAACACAGGGTTTTACTCACGCTACTTCCTGGTCCCCAAAAGGACCGGAGGGATGAGACCGATTCTGGATCTGTCAGCTTTCAACAAAGCGATCATGAACAGACCTTTTCACATGTTAACGAACAGACAGCTGTTGGACAACATCCAGAAAAACGACTGGTTTGTCTCCATCGATTTAAAAGATGCTTATTTTCACATACCAATCATCCCAAAACACAGAAAATTTCTGCGTTTCGCCTTTCAAGGGATGAAGTACCAGTACAACAGGCTGCCTTTCGGGTACTCCCTCGCGCCTCGTACGTTCTCAAAGTGTGTGGAGACAGCCCTGCATCCACTGCACAGAGCAGGGATGAGAGTTTTGTTTTACCTGGACGACCTGCTGCTCCTGTCTCACTCCAGACAAGAAGCGCTGATACAGGCTCAGGTGTTGGCATCACACCTGCTAAATCTGGGCTTCGCCATAAACTGGAAGAAGGGCTCGATTTTCCCGGCCCAGACAATTGTTTATCTGGGAGTGGAATTAAACTCAATTACCATGACGGCTCGCTTATCACAAACAAGAATCAACACTCTAAAAAACCAATTACGCCACATAAGACCTGGCAAAGTGGTAACAGCTGTCTCCGTCATGAAGCTGTTG
>NW_023619777.1:0-5398 GCF_014905685.2 Nematolebias whitei
GTAGGCATAGGACACGTGCCACGCCCTCACCGCAGCCTCTCCTCCAATGAGTCTCAAAACTAATCCTAGGGCTCGGGTATTACCCGCAGCTGTTTTCCTAAGATGGTTTTAGTTTTTAAGGCTGTGTTGAGATGATTCACCCAGACTGTTAACTACCTTCGTTCCTTGCACCACACCCAACTTTCACCACGTGCCTCGCCCTACCTAGCAGCCAGAGTGGGGACGTTTGGCAGACGAGGGAGCGCAAGTTAACGGTAGCTCAACACCAGATTTAGCGTTACAATTGTTAATCGATCTGGCGATTTTTAGAGCCTAGGAAAAAAGACTCGTGGGTGTTGTTTTATAATCAAAAGCTAATAAAACCGTTTAAAACCTCCCACATACTTCTGATGTTTCATTGAACCAAGTTTTCCACTTCCAAGAACAAAAGGTGTGTTTGAAATAAGAATCCAGAATTTTACGTTTTGCTTTGCTTTTAATAAATAACTTTTGCAGGGGAACAGCGGTATAGCACAATAATGATTACACTGGATTACACAGAGATTACATGATGAATGATTCTCACTCCTTAGTTCCTTATTAGTTGTTGACCTTCCCTGGGTGAGGTAGGTGGATGGGTTTGAAACAGCCGCATGGACTCCTCTCTGCCCGGCGTCGGACTTCCCTCAGTCCAGCCGGCCACGCCCGGTCTCCCTCAGGAACACAAGTACCCACACAGCTTACCTACTCTTTCCACCTGCCCTAACAGATTATTCCTCACCACAAAGAAGACCCTTCTACAACTCTGAGCAACCAGGTTTTTAATATAATAAATTTTTCTGTTTGTCAATTCCTACACCACTGTTAAAATTTGGTAAAATTTGGTTTTAGTAAGGATCAATTCTACGGAGCGTCCCCTTACCATGCTTTCTGAATCCGGTAAGAGGCAGATTTCCCAATCCCTTATCGATCGGATTTGGGCCACTCCTAGTCCTTGTGCTGGTTCAATTTGAAGAAAAAGAGTTTCAGGTTTAATCCGGGCTGTTGAGTTTTGAAGAAATAGTTCCAAAAAAGAAACATTCCATCGGATTCCACCCAGTTCTCCTCCAGCTAAAACCATCCAAAATTTCCCTATTAATCCACAGTTCGTCCAAAGGTTCCTTGGATCTTGTCCTTGGTCCTTCGCCTGTGAAGAGGGTCCTCAAACAGCAGAGATTCCACTGAAAACTCTGTTTTTATAAGCCTCAGATTTTGACAGACACCTCTCGGCTAGTCTCCCCATCTGGCTTACCCCACCTTTTTTAGGCGGGACCTCGATCCGACTTCACTGGTTCCTTATGAGACTTTGCAAGTCATTCTAATACATATTAAAATCTGGGTGTACTTAGTTTACTTTTTGCACTGTCATCCTGTGCTGTCCTGTTCTGATTTGCTCAGAGCAGTGTTCTAGGGCCTCCCCTTGTGTAACATCACGGTTCTTTCCAGAACATTCACGAAGCTACAGGTTTCTTCCATTCAACATTCATCATGAATCAGCTTAAACACAGATTACATTGTAAAATCATAAGATTACATTTTTAAATCACAAAGTTTATAATTTCACTTGATCATCTACTTTGTTTATTGATTTTATTATAACCACATATTTCTCATTCATCTGAAACTGGTACTTTATTTGAAAAGAACATTCTTATTGCTCTGCTTTACTCCCTCCTGCGTGTGTGCCTCAGTGAGCCTGTGTGTCATGTCTGTGCGAGTGTGTGAGCGAGGCCTCAGACGGGCCTGTGTGTGTGTGTGTGTGTGTGTGAGTGTGTGAGCGAGGCCTCAGATGGGCCTGTGTGTGTGAGCTTGCGTGTGTGTGTGTGCTCATGCTGTGTTTACACATGGGCCCAGCCTTTCAAGGGATTGAGGCCTTCAAACCATGACTTAGCAGATCAACACAAAATAACATGATGACACATAACATGTTCTGACTTGTTCTTTCCCATAAGATCAGTCTGAGCTCCGTACTTATTTGACACCCCCTCCACGGAGTCAGACTGTTCCCTCAACCCACACTTAAGCTCCAAGCCAGGCCCGATCTTTATCTGCTGTATCCCCCTTTAAGACATCTTCCTCATAATCCAAATCAACCAGTTCCTCGTGATGCGGTGCTGGATCTTCAGTGTCGCTAGGCCCAAGGCTTTGGGCCTCCTCGTCAGCAGCATCCCAATAATCCACTATCGTCAGCTCGCCAGAGTCGACCTCTCGTGAGTTGCCCACTTGAGATGTCGGATCCCCGGGGTGATGTGCATCCTCAGACGAAAGTGGGGCTGTGCTGGTGACGGGTTGAGAAGATGTTGCCCCCACACTCGTGGGAGACCCAACAGAAGTGACGGGCTCATAGATGGGTCGTCCGTCGTCTGAATAGACCCATGCATACGCCTCCGGCACTTGCTGTGGTCGTTCTTGCGTCGATTCGTCAGGGGTATTTACTGGCCCATCAGGATGAGTTGGGTCCAGAAATGTTCCATCTGGGTTGATCAGGCTTGGCGGATGGGAATCTTCAGGGCTGGTAGGATCATACCGAGCAGCGCTCGTGGAGTTGGTCGGGCTAGGTGGGCCAACTTCAATGCTCACGAAATACCATACCATACCATACCATACCAATTTATTTATATAGCACTTAAAACAGAAACAAGGCCAACCAAAGTGCTGTACAAAAGAACCAAACATGCACAGCAGACAGGAAAACATAAAATAGAAATACAGATACAAATAGCAGCAGAAGCTAACTAAAATGGCCAACAGAGTAGAGAACAGACCGGACCAAAACAAATCACACCGTGTTAAAGGCAAGCGAATAGAAGTGGGTCTTCAAGCGAGACTTAAAGACTGAGAGTGTGGGAGCCTGCCGGACACTCAGTGGCAACTCATTCCACAGTCGTGGACCTGCGACAGAGAAAGCCCTGTCACCTCTGAGCTTACGACGGGTTTCTGGGACTGAGAGAAGCATCTGGTCTGCTGACCTCAGAGAGCGCGGTGGGACATATGGCTGCAGAAGATCAGTGAGATAGGATGGGGCGGAACTGTTCAGTGATTTAAAAACATACATGAGAATTTTGAAATGGATCTGAAGGTGAATGGGTAGCCAGTGCAGGGAGGCCAAAACTGGCGTGATGTGCTCTCTATAGCCTGTACCAGTTAAAAATCGGGCTGCAGCATTTTGGACCAGTTGTAGACGAGCAATGGAGGACTGACTGATTCCAAACAGAAGTGAATTGCAGTAATCAAGCCTAGATGTTATGAAGGCATGGATCACTGTCTCAAGGTTCTTTTTGGAGAGTATAGGCTTCAGCTTAGACAGCCGTCTCAGCTGAAAAAAACAGGATTTGACCATCATGTTTACGTGACTGTTGAGTTTTAAGGATGGGTCCATTATCACCACCAGATTAGTGACCTTTTGTTTCTCTAGCGGGGCTAGAGAGAAAAGGTCAATGTCATGGTTCATGAGTGAGCCACTGGGATGGAACAGCATGACTTCAGACTTCTTCTCATTGAAGCTTAAGAAGTTTAAAGCCATCCAGTCCCGGATGTCAGCCAGGCAGTCAAGAAGAGGCTGAATAGAGCGTGTGCCTTTGTGCCTCAGGGGGAAGTAAATTTGGCAATCATCGGCATAGAAATGAAAGGGTATGTCGTGTTTGCGGAAGATAGCACCTAGTGGCAGCAGGTATAAAGAAAAGAGAAGGGGACAGAGGATGGACCCCTGTGGTACCCCCCACTGGAGCGCTGTCGATGCCAAACTAAAATCTTTGATATTGACACAGAAGGTTCTGTCAGAGAGGTAGGACCCAAACCATTTAAGGGCTGACCCTGTGATGCCCACCCACTGCTCCAGTCTAGAAATGAGGATGTTGTGGTTGATGGTGTCAAAAGCAGATGTAAGGTCCAATAGGACAAGCAGCACAGAATCACCTGCGTCTGTAGATATGAAAATGTCCTTAAAAACCTTCAGTAGAGCAGTTTCAGTGCTATGGAGAGATTTGAAGCCAGATTGGAATAACTCAAGGATAGCGTGATCCCCCAAAAACTGTTTCAACTGAGACTCCACAATTTTTTCCAGTAGTTTAGAGGTGAATGGGAGTCTGGAGACAGGCCGGAAGTTGGACATGACTGAGGGGTCAAGGTTAGGTTTTTTCAGGAGGGGCTGGACAGCAGCATGTTTAAAAGTCTTTGGCACCACACCTGAGGATAAACTGCTATTCAGAATAGCGAAGATAAAAGGACCCAGGGTAGGAAAAACTTCCTTTAGTAGTCGAGGGGGGACCACATCAAAGGGGGAACCAGATGGCTTCATGTTGCACATTACCTGCTCCAGAGAGGACAGAGAGATGGGCTCAAAGTGGTCAAACACAGCCACACACTGAGATGGGATGGACAGATCATGAGCTGGTGGAGAAATGAGTGCCCGGGTGTTTGCCACTTTTTCTAAAAAGAAATGGAGGAAGTTTTCACACAGCTCAGTTGAGGCTTCCAGAGGTGAAGGCTCACTGAGGTGTAGAACTGAGTTCAGGGTGGAGAAAATAACTCAGGGGTTGTGGGAGTTGGAGACAATTAAATCAGAGAAGAATTTACATTTGGCAGCTTTAACGGTTTTCTGATAGTGACGCCAACTCTCCCTTAACATTTGAAAAGACACCTGGAGCCTGTCCTTCCTCCACTTTCGTTCAGCTCTGCGACACTGCCGCCTAACGGCTCGCATGACGTCATTCAGCCAGGGCTCTGATTTGAGTTTCGTTTTTCTGGTCTTAAGGGGAGCAACACGGTCCAGAACATTTAAACAGGCAGAGTTGAACTGAGAGGTTAGCTCCTCAGTGGTAAGAGACACAGGGAACTGTTCGATCCTCTCAGAGTTAAAACCTTCATTAAAATGAGCAGCAGTGAAACGGTTAATGGAACGCGTACGTGCAGGAACTCACGTCTTAGCAGTATGACAAGGGGGGGTGAAGTCAAACAATACAGGCATGTGATCTGAAAAAACATTGTCACCGATTTTCAAATTAGAAACAGAGACATCGCGTGTTAAAACGAGGTCCAGCGTGTGACCATGTTCCTGGGTGGGGCCGCTCACCTGCTGAGCTAAGCCAAAAGAGTCCAATAAATCCAGAAAGTCCTTCACTAAGGGCTTCTCCTGACAACACACATGCAAATTAAAGTCACCAATAAGCAAAAAGTGAGTGTATCTCTGTGTGATATCAGCCAAAAAGTCAGAGAATTCATTTATGAAGTCCTTAGAACGAGGTGGGCAGTAGACAAGCGCGCACAGAACCGTAGGAGAGTGTCCGAGTTCAAAAACGCTCAGCTCAAATCTGGCGCGGGACATCGGGATGGACAACTGTTTACAGGCCAAGTTTGCTTTAAAAACTGTTAATAATCCCCC
>NW_023619777.1:5498-8355 GCF_014905685.2 Nematolebias whitei
CCCCCCCCCCCCCCCCCCCGCGTCTACCTGATGGCCGCGGGGCATTGAAACACAGACAGTCCGGAGGAAGTAGTTCCACCAGGGCGCTGGACTCACCATCAGAAATCCAAGATTCCGTGAAGAACAGAAAATCCAACTCCTCATCTTTAAAAAAGTCATTGAGGATAAATATCTTGTTGGAAACAGACCTTGCGTTGATTAAACACATCCTGATATTGTCCAACACAGGCACAGCCGTGGATGGAGACGCGCGCGCCAGCAGGCGCAAGTTATGAAGAACAGCTCCTCCTGGTCTGCTGGTGCGGCGCACAGGTAAACAACTCCAGGTGTTTCCATGGACTGAGCGCGCGGGCAGCTGGCCAGCAGCCGGGCCCCGGGAGCACCAAGGGTCAGAGAGGAGATGATCAGATCCAGAGCGAGTCCTGATAGAATAATCCACACTTTGCCTCAGTTTCACCAAAATCCCTGCACGCTTCCCATGACGTCTGCGACGTTTCCTCCATGGAGAAAGGCCAGGGTCACGCAGAAGGAATGCAGGAATCTCAGATAGGACCGGTGGGGGAGAGTGCTGGCTGCTGTTCAAAAACTCCGCGGGAATTTCAGCAAATGTACGGAGCTCCAAAAGTGCCCGACGATCATACTGAAAATATGACTTGGCACACTGCACAAACCATTGTAAAAATAACAAAAATAAAATACAAGCAGAGAGCGAGAGACGGGCAGCCCTACACACCGGCGCCATCTTCAAGATAGGTCTCCAATTGGTACAGCTCTGGGCACTCCAGGGAGAGAAGGGGTGGTGTAAGAGATGCTGCCCTTACCTCCATAGGCTCAGTTTCAGGCTGAGCCCGTGCAGGTGGCAGGTCAGGTGAAGCAACGACTGGGGTCTCATGTCGAGTCGTCACCATCAAGGTTGGTGCCAGGTGGACGTTAGGTGGATTTGTATTCCGCTCTTGAATTGCTGTCATCGCGGGAGTCGGAACCAGCGGTAGAGTGGCTCCTAGGTCTGCCCCTAAGGAGGCTGGCACTGTCAGGGGCAGAAGTTCTGATGATCCCTGCGTAACCCCGAAGGATGGGCCATGGACCAGGGGCAGCCCTGTGTACAGATGGATCGCCACAAACCTGGTGACGCTGTGGAGGTGCTCCCACAACTTGGCTACCACCGGGTAGTATGAGGCTCGTGGCGGGATAGCACCACTTGGATGATATGGAAACGAGTTCAGAGCCGAGGTCCAGATGACTTTGCAGGTGCGTTCCGTTTCCATGCACACCGCTGCGGATACTTGCGGCAGACTATTAGGCTCGTCTGAGACAAGAATTCCATTCACCGCGGTTCTGGCCACTGTAGTGAACTTAACCTGATGTCAAGACTAAGCCTAAGGTCAAAACCCTTGACCTTAAGAACCTTGTGGGACAGGAACTGTCATTTCATTGATTTGAATCCAGAAATACAGGTTCACCCATCCTGAGACTTTCTTTCTTGAAAATTCAAGTGGAAGAACACTCTCTTTTCTATTATCATTACTATTTTACAAATGTTGATAATCAAAGTGTCTTAGTTCAAACCATTTTAGATGTTGCAGTGAACTAATCGATTTTATTAACTGAAACAGTGTAATGATTTTTAATTCTCATGCAAAGTTAGAATTCATGTTAAAGCTGTTACAGAGTAATTATGCATTTTCTGATTTCTGTCTTTGAATGAGCAAGTGTGCGTTTTCCAGGGTCAGGAATCGAAGCAGACATGTGTTGGAACAACTGCCTTGTTTTTACATCCTCTCAGACATCAACGGGGGGTTTTGGCACCTGTTTCTAAAACTCGCCAAAACAAAACACTCTCTGTCTGTGAGAACAGTTTAACTGTTCAATAACATTCTTGCTGTTTTTTCTGACTCCTAGTAACCTCTTACGTCACAAAACACACCCCTGTCTGGTCGGTACTGACCAATGGGAAGACTCCCGAATGAACCGGGAAAAGAGCTCTTTAAAATGTCGGTACTTCCTGGTTTACCCAGTTCTGTGGGTTTGGAGAAGTTCGGCGGTGCGGACAGTTCTGATATGTCCTAGTGCTGGCAGTCGCTGTGGGAGCCGGGAAGACCCTGACATGACCACAGAGCTCTTCCGAGTTTCATGGGATTATAACATTTTCCACTGAGGTGAGCTTGTGTCGGACAGAATCTCGCCATTACTCCGGACGAGTAACAGCATCCTACGGAGATGCTGAAAGGGTGCGTTAAACGGAATCTCGCCTGAGACATCTCCAGGTAAAAGAGTCGATTTCACCACCTAAGTGTACTGTAAGGAAGAAGCTGAAGAAAGCCCGGAGAGTGCCGTTCTGTTCAACACTCTCCCTCAAACACCATATTTCACCTTTAAACTTCATCTTTTCATCTTTAAATTCTTCTCTAAAGTAGAAATCCTTCCAGATAATTTAGAAATGTCTGTGTAAAGTGCTCATCCACATCAGTGTGGATAATTGATCATAATTGTACAGTTTTCATAAATGTCTGTGGTGAAGCAACGGAAAATCATGGCCGTATGGTTTTCCTGATTGATTATGTGTTATTTTCATATTTTGCCAAATTAATGTAAATGTTTGATGTTAAACTTTGATTCTGTAAATAAATGACCGCATTCATTTTGATGGGTCAAAGATAAATGACGTCTCACGTTTGCATTTCATTAAATTCAATGCACGTTTTATTCAGTCCAGAAAAATGAGGAATCCATGTTAATTGATGAATATATCTGAGCATCTGTTCATCTACATTTTGGTGGCCCGTCACGTGTTCATAAAATGGACTGTGTATTCGTGTAAAGATTGATTTTACGTGTTGGCATGAAGAAAAAATAACAG
>NW_023619778.1:0-6824 GCF_014905685.2 Nematolebias whitei
TGTTAAAACCAGCAGCAGGGCTGTTTAAAGAGACAAGAATTTAAGTGAAACCTGATCCAGAGGCTCAATTGGAGCTTTGATCATGGCTCGCAGGACCAGCGTTAAATCCCACTGTGGAGCAAGTGGACTTGAAGCAGGCCTGTGTCTCTGAACATCTTTTAGAAAAACGCTTCATCAGCGGGTGATTAAAAGCTGTTCTGTCTCCGAAACCTTCGTGGCAGGAATAGATGACTGCAACGTACGTTAAAGCGTACTGAAAGCCAACTCCCTATCAGCTGTTGTAGAAAAACAACACGCCGCCTAAAAGGCATGAGGTGGCCTCTAAACCTTCTCTGTACACCAGCGCTGAAAAGCCGTCCCCTTTGATGTGTACAGAACTGTGGTAGATGCAGCACGTGAATCTTGAATTGTGCACACTATCTCCTGAGGGAGACCCATCCTCTAAGTGGGACCGCTCAGCGGTCAGACCCACAGGTGTTGACCTATTTCTGGGTAACTCTTCGTCGCTCCTCCTGCCTAAAGGAGAGCATCCTCCCTCCACGACAGTTCCACGGCGACCCGACAACAGACGTTGCAGGCCTGGGAACCATGGTGCGTTCACACGCCGGGAGCCACCAGGAGAGCTGTCAATCCCTCCTCCTGAACTCGGTTCAGGAACCGTAAAAAACAGAGGAGGTGGGGGAAAAGAAACGCGTATAAAAGCGTTTTGGGCCACGGGCTGTGAGCAAATGCGTCCCCCCCCAGCGATGGATCGTCTCGCGGGCTCAGGGAAAACCATAGTTGACACTGAGCGTTCTTCTCGCATCGCAAACAGGTCCACAGCTGCTTTGCCAACTTCTGCTGCGTCTGAAAACATCAGATCTGGATGGAGGGTCCGGTCCACGTGACGTGGGCCGCCCCTGGACGTCACATCCGCCCCTCTGTTCAGAACACCGGATATGTAAACAGCTCTAATAAAGAGCAGGTTTTGATGAGCCCAACTCAGTAGCTTTCGCACAATGTGTAACATCTGGGCTGAACGCACACCCTTTGATGGTTATGTACGCAGCAGTCATCATGTTGTCTGTGTGAATCAACACGTGTTGATTCTGTAGCATGGGAGCAAAGTGTTGAATCATATTCAGTGCTGTGTGACACTCCAAAACATTGATGTGGGCTGATGTGTAGTGGGGCCACAGCGCCCCTACTGCTTGAGATAGGCATGTCCCCCCCCCCAGCCTGACAGCAACGTGTCCGTGAAGACTGACCCGTGACGTGGGTCTGCTGAGGGGGACTCCCTCTGACAGAAAACAAGGTGTTTCCCCAGAGTCGGAGGTCTGCTTCCACAGAGGAAGGGACAATGATCATCCGTCGTTTTGTTTTACTGGATCCACATGCAGACGTGCAAAACACCTCTGGAGGCGTCTCATGTGAAACAAACCAGCGGAAAACACTGTGTGAGTGACATCATTTCCAACAGCTTCATGACGGAGACAGCTGTTATCACTTGCCAGGTCTTACGTGGCTGAGTTGACTTTTTAAAAAAAGTGTTGAATCTAGTTTGTGATAAACGAGCTTTCATGGTGGTTGAATTTATTTCCACTCCCAGAAAACAAATGTCTGGGCCGGGAAAATCGAGCTTCCTTACAATTTATGGCGAAGCCCAGATTTAACAGGTGTGATGTCAACACCTGATCCTGCATCAGCGCCTCCTGTCTGAAGTGACAGGAGCAGCAGATCATCCAGGTAAAACAAAAACTCTCGTCTCTGTGTTAGGATGATCGGTATGCGTTCTCTGGATGTTAAACAACAGATCCAAAAAACGGTCTCACCCCTCCGATCCGTGAGTAAAAACCTTGTGTTTTCTCTCCGTTGGGGGACTCTGTAGATTACTTTTATCAGAAAACACTTGGATTTCTGCATTTAGGGATGAGAATCAGTCTGATGATGACGGGACCGTTTTTTTATAACTCCTCTGAATGGAGGGGTTCGGGTTGCAAACTGTAGCTTGTACCATTTGCATAAAACCTTGTCCATCCATCTGAAAAACGGCGAGCATGTTTTAGCCACTCTACGTAACGTTCGTAGGGTGAACGTGCGTTAAGTGATGTGTCATGTTTTGTACGGCTGTCAGCAGTCCGCCCCTCAACCGCCATCATGCGTCGCGGGAATGTTTTCTGTGTGATCCCGGGCGAGACTTGAGCTGAAGGCGAAGCGTGTGACAGCTGATGACGTGGTGGGGCTGCGCGTTTGACGTCGCTGTGCGAACGTTGAAAAGGCGGAGGGCGTGACTTCATTTACGCCGTGCTGTTGGAGTGAAGGCTGCTAGCCCCGCGGGAGCACACGTTGTTCTCTGGAGGGACGCGCGCCGCTCTCGCTGGAGGGGCGCGCGCTGGAGGGAGGCGGGACTCATTACCGGGTTCTTCAGCTGCTTCACATTTAAGCTGCGGTGAGCTGCCGAAAGCTGAGACGCGGTGGGTGACGGCTGCCCGCATTTGATTCGTCGAGACGGGTGTCGTTTCTTGTGAGAGAGAAGGACCTCCACCCGAACCAGCCTGCGGACCACATTTATACCGATGTGAGCTGGTTAGCGCCGGCAGCTGTGTGTGCGCCAGCATCAACGCAGCGCCGTTGGATGGAGGCTGTTCATTTTAGTGATCGACTCGTCATGTCTAGAGCGGCGGTGAGTTAAAACCCTATTTAAGGACACCGGCTCATGTGGAGGCTGTTCCATCCCACGAGTGCGAGTTGACACCGCTTGAGTGAGGATCGTGCAGTTCTAGTTGGTAACGAGTTATTTTCGCTTACCGTTGTGCCGTGATCGACTCGTCATGTCTAGAGCGACGGTGAGTTAAAAAAACTTTAATTAAGGACACCGGCTCATGTGTGGAGGCTGTTCTGTGATCGACTCGTCATGTCTTAGAGCGACGGTGAGTTTAAAAACCTTTATTTAAGGACACCGGCTCGTGTGTGGGGCTGTTTCATCCCACGAGTGCGAGTTGACATCGCTTGAGTGAAAATCGTGCAGCTCGGGATTATAACGAGTTATTTAACTTACTATCGTGCCCTGTAAGCGACTAATAATGTCTTGGAGCGGCGGTGAGTTTAAAAAGCCTTATTAAGGACACCGGCTCTTATGTGTGCGGCCGCTGTGAGCTCATCCGGGCTTACAGACTGGCTAAAAAACAGACACTTTGATCATTAATGATGATTTATTTCAACTTTCGTGTCACTTTTACACACACCCTCCGGAGACCGTCATTTTGAGAAACTTCTCTCTCATGAGCTCTGCGATTGTTTGCCCAGAGCGCTGTCTTGCAGGCGAACTCTGGGGAAAACGCTGAGCTACAGGCTGGATTCTGACGGGCGGGGCTGGTGGTGGAACTCAGCGAGAGCCGCGGCCGTGGAAAAGTCGAAGCTTGCTCGCGACGGTCCCTCCAGCGGGGACGGGGTGGGCCGCGCGGCTTGATGAGGTGGCGCACAGCTTCTGGCACCTCCTCCGACTGTTTCACTTCGCCAGCATGGTTTGAAGCTGCTCTGAACAGCGCGTCCGCGATGGCTTCATCAGGTCTTGTGCAGATTCTCCGGCAGCGAGGGGAGTAACGAAGCCAGGTGGGTTGATGGATCATCGTCATCCGCGCTGCAGTCCTCGACAGGCAAACCGTGGGAGAGGCACACATGTTGAGCTGGCGTCAGCTGCCTTACAGAGGGAGTTCTTCGTCTCCAAGGCAGGTCTGCGGCCTTCAGTCCCTTGGACATGCTATATGCTAGCAGCGCACGTTGTTGCTAGCTGCGGCTGCCTGAAAACACGTTGGTGGGCTCGATTGGAGAGCGTGGTCGCCGTCTGGTTCCTCCGGAGGGACGGGACGCTGCTCCGACCTGGGCAGCTTCGCTCCAGAAGCTTCCGCGAGGCTTGGCTCCAGGGGGGGTTACCGAGGAATAGCCCCGCTCGGTGAATCCCTCAACTCTGGTGATGGGAGTGGACTGGGGACCGACTCCTCTAATCTACCAGGAAAGAACCGTCTGTGGCCTCGCCCGTCGAACGTCCTGTTGGAACGTGAGGCCGTATGGATCAAGACGGTGAGCCACAGTGGAGCCCAGTGAAAAACAACCTTTCCGCCGATCATCCGAACTGGCGGGAAAAGGCGAGGGACGTAGAAAAAAGGGGTCCCTTCATGTCAGCCTCCTCCCGGGTTCCGCCGGGCAACCCCTGAGGGCGCTGTCGGCCGGGAGCGGTGTGATCGCCGATGCGAAACGAGGTGGGATGGGGTGAGCATTCACTCAGCCCCCCTCCACCTACACTACGCTCCCCAGGAGGGAATGAGCAGCGGGGGCTGCAGCTGAGCACGCCTTGCCCCGGAGGAACCATCCGGTTCGCCCCGAGGGTCGGCGATAAGAGGAAAAAACACAAGATGGCGTTGTCCAGCGTGTAGTGACCTGTCACTGGGAAATGTTCCCCGACGCTTACCTTGGAATAAGACTGCTCGTCATCTTCTCCTCGGGGAGGAGAGCTCACCGGACGACCGGAGGTCGACTGCCGGGCCAAGCATCCTTCACAAAGGTTGGTCATTTACACAATTTATCTTCTTTGTTCTTCTGACAGTGCTATATTAGCTCGCTGAAGAAAAAATGGGAGCCGATTTCCCGCTCTTAACGTAATTTATACGGACCGGGTGGGGCCCACACAGCAGGTGGGCGTGGACTAATTTTTTCAGTGCTTATGCTCTGCATAACGGGATAAACCCACTAAAGCGAAGGCCTTAAAGGGCGAAGCTTATACGACATAGAACTATATTTGGATAAATGTATCAAGTTGCAGGCGGCATAGTGGTGCACTTGGTAGATCTGCTGCCTCTCAGCGAGCAGGTCCCTGGTTCAAACCCCGGTCCAGGGGCCTCCTGGGTGGAGTTTGCATGTTCTCTCCGTGCATGCGTGGGTTTTCTCCGGGTACTCCAGTTTCCTCCCACAGACCAAAAACATGCATGTTAGACTGATTGGTAACTCTAAATTGTCCCTAGGTGAGAGAGTGAATGGTTTTTTGTCTCGTTTGTCTCTGTGTGTCCCTGTGATGGACTGGAGACCTGTTCAGGGTGTCCCCCACCCCTCGCACAGTGATTGCTGGACATGGGCACCGGCGACCCCCGTGACCAAAAATGGAACAAGCAGGTAAAAGATAATGATGGATGGATGGATTTATTCTTTGTTTAATTGTTATCTCAGAACTTTTTTTTTTTCCCTGTCAAGTTCAACCATTTAGTTGCAAAAGATCTTTCCTTGTTTATTGCCTCTGTTGCTAACTTGTCTGCTTTTTAAATTGCATTGATTTCTTTGTGTCTGACTTCCTGTTTATTCAGGTTTATTGTGTTCGTCTCTTAGTGTGACAGGTTGCAGTGTCTGCAGTGAACAAAGCTGACAATAAGGGTATTCTGTGATGATGCAGTTATGTTCTCAGTTATATATTTGTGTTTTTTCAGGAAATTATTGAAAAAACAGAAACACTATATTTTCATTGAGATTAATATAGTTTTGGATTCATTTGGTCTGTTAGATAGGTCTTTTATTCTGTGTGAGCAAAAGAAATACCCCTCTCTGCTTTATTTAAGATTGTATTACTATATGTCATGACAGCATTTTTTTTGTCCTGTGCTCCGTTTTGTCTTCAGGGTTTTCTATGAGCACTCTGCCGTTCCTAATACTGGATTCATTTCATCCAGTGTTCTTCTAAAATCGTGCATCACTAACAAGCTGAATGTTATCATTTTGTGAATCAGCAGTGAATGACAGACATGTCTGTTTATTTCTGTTTAACTTCTGTGAAGCATTAAGCTGTGTGGGAACAGCTTCAAACGGGCAAACGATGAAAAGTTCCCCTGTGAGATTAACCAAGTTTGGTTCATTAACCAATAAATATCCATCAGAGAGCTATAGAAACAGCTATCATCATTCCTCCAGGGTTCTCAGCATTTATTTGTGTGATTGTTGCAGCCTAAAATGATTGATTTTGTGGCAGCAATTTTTTTAAAAGGTAATTATAATTGCCATGTTTGAGGCTTTTAGGTTTATTCTAAAAAAAAACAGCAAAACTGTAAAATGTATGTATAACAATAGTGGCAAGTAACGTTCTAAAATAAAGGCCCAGCCTTCTGCTCTTAGGCTGACACAGTGAATGCATTTACATGTTCTGTTGCTGCTAGTTGCTAGAAGGTGCTGCTGGGAAAGCACAGGGTCTTAACGTGCCTGGGACATGAAATTTTCAATACTAGTATGAATGTATTTTTGAAAAGATAGCATTAATAACATTTAGAAAATAACATAAAATACAGATTCATGCTGCTGAGATATTCACATGCGCAGTAACAGGAAGTGACCTCAAAAGGGAACACCTGCTTGTAAATAGAGCAATGACTAACAACACAGACTGTAGATAATAATTTGATATTTCTTTAGATTATTTTGACTATCAGAGAGAGAGAGATAAAGAACCAGATCTCCAATTATATTGTTTAAATAAATAAAGATCAAGGAGTTCCCCTTTGATATGACTTCCTGTTTCACTTTGGCTGCACCAAGTTCAAAGAAAATATACCAGTTATGTGACAAAATGGGTAAAATTGTGTATATTAGCTAAAGTCCTACTCACTTGGGATTAGTTTTACCTAAGGACCACATGTAATAAATACATTACTCCCCAACATCTGCTTTTTATGTGGCACATTCACAATGGATAACCAAAATCTGACATTTAGCTGAAATTTACAGACATCTTCTGGTTATGATGTTAATGTGCTGCTTTATATATATATATATATATATAAACATATATAAATCAAATGGATTCCAAAAAA
>NW_023619778.1:6924-8352 GCF_014905685.2 Nematolebias whitei
GGATTCCAAAAAAGTTGGGACACTAAACAAATTGTGAATAAAAACTGAATGCAATGACGTGGAGGTGCCAACATCTAATATTTTATTCAGAATAGAACACAAATCACAGATCAAAAGTTTAAACTGAGAGAATGTATCATTTTAAGGGAAAAATCTGTTGTTTCCAAATTTCATGGCGTCAACAAATCCCAAAAAAGTTGGGACAAGTCCATTTTTACCACTGAGTGGCATCCCCCCTTCTTCTTACAACACTCAGCAGACGTCTGGGGACAGAGGAGACCAGTTTCTCAAGTTTAGAAATAGGAATGCTCTCCCATTCATGTCTAATACAGGCCTCTAATTGTTCAATCGTCTTGGGCCTTCTTTGTCACACCTTCCTCTTTATGATGCGCCAAATGTTCTCTATAGGTGAAAGATCTGGACTGCAGGCTGGCCATTTCAGTACCCGGATCCTTCTCCTACGTAGCCATGATGTTGTGATTGCTGCAGAATGTGGTCTGGCATTATCGTGTTGAAAAATGCAGGGTCTTCCCTGAAAGAGATGACGTCTAGATGGGAGCATATGTTGTTCTAGAACCTGAACATGGTTCTCTGCATTAATGGTGCCTTTCCAGACATGTAAGCTGCCCATGCCACAAGCGCTCATGCAACCCCATACCATCAGTGATGCAGGCTTCTGAACGCAGCGTTGATAACAACTTGGGCTATCCTTGTCCTCTCTGGTCCGGATAACATGGCGTCCCAGTGTTCCATAAAGAACTTCAAATCGTGACTCATCTGACCACAGAACAGTCTTCCATTTTGCCACACTCCATTTTAAATGACCCCTGGCCCAGTGCAAACATCTGAGCTTGTGGAGCTTGCTTAGAAATGGCTTCCTCTTTGCACTGTAGAGTTTCAGCTGGCAACGGCAGATGGCACGGTGGATTGTGTTCACTGACAATGCTTTCTGGAAGTATTCCTGAGCCCATCCTGTTATTTCCTTGACAGTGGCATTCCTGTTTGAGATGCAGTGACGTTTAAGGACCCGGCAATGACGAGAATCCAGTAGAGTTTTACGGCCTTGACCCTTACGCACAGTGATTGTTCCAGATACTCTGAATCTTTTGATGATGTTATGCACAGTTGATGATGATAACTTAAAAGTCTTTGCTATTTTACGCTGGGTAACACCATTCTGGTATTGCTGCACTATCTTTCTGCGCAACAATGGTGGAATTGGTGATCCTCTTACCATCTTGGCTTCTGAGAGACACTGACACTCTGAGAAGCTCTTTTTATACCCAATCAGGTTGTCAATTGACCTAATTAGTGTTAATTGGTCTTCCAGCTGTTCATTATATGCACAATTTCCTTTTTCCAGCCACTTATTGCTACTTGTCCCAACTTTTTTGGGATTTGTTGACACTGGGAAATTTTGAATCAACA
>NW_023619779.1:0-316 GCF_014905685.2 Nematolebias whitei
AAGCCTAAGGTCAAAACCCTTGACCTTAAGAACCTTGTGGGACAGAAACTGTCATTTCATTGATTTGAATCCAGAGATACAGGTTCACCCATCCTGAGACTCTCTTTCTTGATAATCAAGTGAAAGAACACTCTCTTTTTTATTATCATTACTATTTTACAGATGTTGATAATCAAAGTGTCTTAGTTCAAACCATTTTAGATGTTGCAGTGAACTAATCAATTTTATTAACTGTGAAACAGTGTAATGATTTTTTGATGCTTATGCAGAGTTAGAATTCATGTTGAGGTCTGTTACAGATTTTTATGCATTTTCT
>NW_023619779.1:416-8348 GCF_014905685.2 Nematolebias whitei
CTGTCATTTCATTGATTTGAATCCAGAAATACAGGTTCACCCATCCTGAGACTTTCCTTCTTGAAAATCAAGTGAAAAGAACACTCTCTTTTTATTATCATTACTATTTTACAAATGTTGATAATCAAAGTGTCTTAGTTCAAACCATTTTAGATGTTGCAGTGAACTAATCAATTTTATTAACTGTGAAACAGTGTAATGATTTTTTGATGCTTATGCAGAGTTAGAATTCATGTTGAGGTCTGTTACAGATTTTTATGCATTTTCTGATTTCTGTCTTTGAATGAGCAAGTGTGCGTTTTCCAAGGTCAGGAGTCGAAGCAGACATGTGTCTTGTTTACATCCTCTCAGACGTCAACAGGGGAGCTGGCACCTGTTTCTAAAACTCGCCAAAACAAAACTCTCCCTGTCTCTGAGAACAGTTTAACCTGTTCCATAACAATTCTTGTCTTTTCTGACTTCTAGTAATCTCTGACATCACAAAACACACCCCTGTCTGGTTGTTATTGACCAATCAGGGACGATAAAATATACCGGAAATAGAGCTCTTTAAAATGCCGGTACTTCCTAGTTTTCTCAGTTCAGTTCTGCGCGGAGAAGTTCAGTTCGGTGAAGCTTCTGAGCAGTTCGGTTCTGCGCTGAGAAGTTGTTTGGGAGAACAGAAGTCCAGCATGATAAGGCTCCTCCGAGTTGGATTATTGCTATTGCTGATGTGAGCTGGTGTCGGACAGAATCTCGTCACTACTTCGGACGAGTTCAGCCATCCTATGGAGACGCTGGACAGGTAGCGTTAACTGGACCTCCATATCTGCTGATTAATCTTCAGAAAGGTAATGAGTCAAGTTTCCTACCAAGCGTACCGGGGAAAGCTGGGTTCTGATGGAGAGTGTCGGTTCTGGTGAACACTTCCCCTCACATACCATCTTTTACTCCCTTTAAACTTCATTCCCATCTTTAAATTCTTCTCTAAAGTAGAAATCCTTCCAGATATTTTAGAAATGTCTGTGTAAAGTGCTCATCCACCGCCGTATGGATAATTGATCATAATTGTACAGTTTTCAGAAATGTCTGTGGTGAAGCAACGGAAAATCATGGCCGTATGGTTTTCCTGATTGATTGATTATGTTGTTATTTTCATCTTTTGCCAAATTAATGTAAATGTTTGATGTTAAACTTTGATTCTGTAAATAAATGACCGCATTCATTTTGATGGGTCAAAGATAAATGACGTCTCACGTTTGCATTTCATTAAGTTCAATGCACGTTTTATTCAGTCCAGAAAAATGAGGAATCCGTTTTAATTGATGAATATATCTCTGCATCTGTTCATCTACACACATCTTCCACACAAAATGAGCCGGTGGCCTTAAAAAAGGTTTTTCAGAATCAGCGCAGCTCCAAAATAAACACGAGACGCTCGCATGACACAACAGTCAAAAGCAAATGTGGTCCGCAGAACGAGTCCAGTGGAATAACTCGTTTTCAGCCCGAGCTGCACGCTTCTCACCGCAGCGGTGTCAAACACGAGTTCCCGTGACGCCAGCAGCCTTCACTCAAACGGCGCTGCATTGATGAAGGCGTGCACACCGCTCCCCAGCGCTCACCGGCTCGCATCAGCATAAATGTGAGACCAGAGAATGAGTCCAGTGAGAAACCTCACTCTCAGAAGGAGCGGCACGCGTCTCAACGTAGCGGTGTGAAATGTGTGCTCCCACAGCGCCGACAGCCTTCACCCAAACGGCGCTGCATTGATGAAGGCGCGCACACCGCTCCCCAGTGCTCGCTGGCTCACATCAGCATAAATGTGAGAGTGCAGAATGAGTCCAGTGAGAAACCTCGCTCTCAGCCGGAGCGCCACGCGTCTCACCGTAGCGGTGTGAAACGTGTGCTCCCGCGGCGCCGACAGCTTTCACCCAAACAGTGCCGCATGGATGAAGGTGCGCACGCCTCTCCTCAACACACGCCAGTTCACATCGACATGAATGTGAACCCGCAGCCTGAGCGTGGCACAGAGGCACGCTCAGAGCCCTTTTGAGAAAGCCTCGCCTTGGGTCACGCGGAACACACTTCCGCGGCACATGACGGCTGTCGAGGCTGTAGACTGGCTGACGTCCGTAAGAAACATATCGCACCACCTAAACACACGCCCACTCCACGAACGTTGCGCGGAGTGGCAGCAAACATGCTCGCCATACAAATGGATGAGCAAGCTGATAACAAGGGTTATACGCTACAATTCGCAGCTCGACCCCATCCGTTTGGAGGAGTTTCAGAGACGGTTCTGTCATCACTAGACCAGGTCTCATCCCTAAATGCAGAAGTCCAGGAACTTCTGGTTAAAGATGTAATTTCCAGAGTTACCGACAGAGAGGAAAACACAGGTTTTTACTCACGTTACTTCCTGGTTCCAAAACGGACCGGAGGAACGAGACCTATTTTGGACCTGTCAGTTTTTCAACAAGGCAATTATGGACAGACAGTTTCACATGTATACAACCAGACAACTGTTGGACAACATCCAGAGAAACGACTGGTTTGTATCCATCAATCTGAAAGACGCCTACTTCCACATACCGATCATCCCAAAGCACAGAAAATGTCTGCGCTTCTCCTTTCAAGGGATGCAGTATCAGTACAACAGGCTGCCGTTCGGTTATTCCCTCGTGCCTCGTACGTTCTCAGAGTGTGTGGAGACGGCCCTGCAACCATTACACAGAGCAGGGATGAGAGTTTTGTTTTACCTAGACAACCTGCGGCTGCTGTCACGCTCCAGATGGGAAGCAACGGCACAGTCTCAGGTGCTGATGTCACACCTGCTGATTCTGGGCTTTGCCATGAATTGGAAAAAAGCTCGATTCTCCCGGCCCAGATGATTGTTTATCTGGGAGTGGAGCTAAACTCGACCACCATGAGGGCTCGTTTATCACAGACGAGAATCGACACTCTAAGAGTCCAGCTCCGCCACGTAAGACCTGGCAGAGTAGTAACAGCTATTTCCGTCATGAAGCTGTTAGGAACAATGTCGTCAGCTCACACAGTGGTTCCGCTGGGCTTACTCCATATGCGACGCCTCCAGAGATGGTTTGCTCGTCTGAGCGTGGATCCGGTAAAGCAAAAGACAGATGATCACTATTCCTCCCTCCGTGAGAACAGACCTCCGACACTGGGAAAACTCCCTGGTTCTGTCGGAGGGAGTCCCTGTCAGCAGACCTACGTCACACGTGTCAGTCTTCACAGACGCGTCGCTGTCATGTTGGGGGGTGGGGGACATGCCTATCTCAAGCTGTAGGGGCACTGTGGCCACCTCAAACAACAGCTCATATAAACGTTCTGGAATGTTGCACGGTTCTGAATGTGATTCAACACTTTGCTCCTGTGCTGCAGAATAAACATGTTTTGATTCACACAGACAACAAGGTGACTGCTGCTTACATAAACTGGCAGGGGTGTGTGTGCTCAGCCCAAATGTTACACATTGCGAGAAAACTACTGTGTTGGGCACACCAAAATCTGCTCTCCATCAGAGCAGTGTACATCCCTGGTGTTCTGAACAAAGGGGCAGATGTGATGTCCAGGGGCGGTCCGAGTCACGGGGACTGGACACTCTACCCTGATCTGATAGCCCAGATGTGGCAGAAATTTGGTAAAGCGGCTGTGGACCTGTTTGCGACATGAGAAAACGCTCAGTGTCAACTATGGTTTTCACTGAGCCCACGAGACGAACCACCGCTGGGGGTGGACGCGTTTGCTCACAGCCCATGGCCCAAAATGCTTCTTTACGCATTCCCCCCACCTATATATTACGATTTCTGAACCGAGTTCAGGAGGAGGGATTGACAGCTCCCCTGGTGGCTCCCGAGCACGGGAATGCGCCATGGTTCCCGGTTCTACGACGCCTGTTATTGGGGAGCCTGTGGAAACTGCCGTGGAGGGATGACGTTCTCCTCCAGGCGGGAGGAGCAATAAGGAGTTACCCAGAAATAGGCCAGCACCTGTGGGTCTGGCTGCTGAGCGGATCCGCTAAGAGAGGATAGGTCTCCCGCAATATGTAGTACGCACAATCCAGGATTCACGTGCTGCATCCACCACAGCGCTGTACACATAAAAGTGGACAACTTTTCAGCGCTGGTATACAGAGAAAGGTGTAGAGGCCACTTCATGTCCACTAGGTGGCGTGCTGTCCTTTCTACAGCAGCTGATGGACAGAAATCTGGCATTCAGCACGATTAAAACGTACACTGCAGCCATCTCTTCCTGTCACAAAGGTTTCGGGGACAGAACAGCTTTTAATCATCTGCTGATGAAGCGTTTTTTAAAAGTTGTACAGAGACGCAGTCCTGTTTCACGCCCACTTGCTCCAAAGTGGGATTTAACGCTGGTCCTGCGAGCCCTGATCAAAGCTCCATTTGAGCCACTGAATCAGGTTCCGATTAAATTATTGTCTCTTAAAACAGCCCTGCTGCTGGCTTTAACATCCACTAAGAGGGTGAGTGATTTATCTGCCCTCTCTGTCGCTCCGTCATGTCTCAGAATTCAGGCTGACGGCAGCTCAGCTGATCTAAGACCGAATCCAGCCTTTATGCCTAAAAACATCACAAGCTCTTTTAAATCAAGAGTGATATCGTTGGAGGGTTTTTTTCCCTCCCCCCCCCCCCACACAAATCAGAAGAAGAAGCGTCTTTCTATCTTCTCTGTCCTGTGCGGGCGTTGACGTGTTACATAGCGCGCACAGCCGCAATGCGTCAAACTCAACATTTGTTTGTGCATTATAGAGATGCATCTGCAGGTCGCCCATATCCACCCAGCGCCTGTCACACTGGTTGTATGAGGCCATTTCTGAAGCCTACAGAGTATCAGATTTAGAGCCTCCTGATAACCTCAGGGCACACTCGACCAGAGGTATCGCATCTTCGACTGCTTTGCATAATGGTATGACAATGCAGGATATTTGCACTGCGGCCGCGTGGTCAACACCGTGCTCATTTATTCGCTTTTATCTACATGATGTGACGGCCCGTTCCATGACACATTCTGTCCTTAGTGTTTTAACAGAATGAATATTGTTGTTTCATGGAACCCTGTTTAACTCACATCTGTCTGTGTAGTATGACATATGCAGGATATATTCATACATTTACGGGTTCTTCATTTTTCTGACTGTGTAAATGTCGTGCATTGACTCTAACAGAAATGTAACGAGAGACGTTATTTATCTTTGACCCATCAAAATGAATGCGGTCATTTATTTGCAGAATCAAAGTTTAACATCAAACATTTACATTAATTTGGCAAAATATGAAAACAATAACATGGCTAGTTTCACAGGAAGTGGGAACAATACGGCGACTATCCTCACTTTTCAGCAGAACAGCAGACATCAATCACACAGCGGTGATTGAGAACTTTGCTTCAGACATTTCTAAAATATCTGTAATGATTTTAGGAGAGGCAGCACGGTGGCGCAACTGGTAGAGCTGCTGCCTCTCAGCGAGCAGGTCCTTGGTTCAAACCCCGATCCAGGGGCCTTTCTGGGTGGAGTTTGCATGTTCTCTCCGTGCATGCGTGGGTTTTCTCCGGGTACTCCGGTTTCCTCCCACAGTCCAAAAACATGCATGTTAGGCTGATTGGTAACTCTAAATTGTCCCTAGGTGTGAGTGAGAGAGTGAATGGTTGTTTGTCTCGTTTGTCTCTATGTGGCCCTGTGATGGACTTGCGACCCGTCCAGGGTGTACCCCGCCCCTCGCACAGTGATTGCTGGACATGGGCACCAGCGACCCCCGTGACCCAAAATGGAATAAACGGGTAAAGAAAATGGATGGATGGATGGATGGATTTTAGGAGAAAGGAGAGTTTAAGATGGAAAATGGAGATTTATCTTACAGAGAGATGTGGGAGGGAATTTATCTGTTTGACCAGAACGGGCACGCTCCTTCAGATCTCAGCTTGGCCACGGTACGCTTGGTCGAAATAGAACTTTTACCTGGTTGATGATAGATCAGGTCGGCGTGAAGTCCTTCTTTTGACTCTTTCAGCGTCTCCGTTGAGAACAGCTAAGATACTTCGAGAGTCGTGCGAGGTTATCCAAACAGAAGTTATAATTCCCAAAATCGTCCCTGCATTCTGGATTCAAGAACTCTGAACTCCTTCAGAGCTCTACTCCTTTAAGCTCTTTTCATCTCGTCGCGTCTCTCTTCGACAGAGACTCGACACAGACATCAGACCTTTTTTTGACACTTCTCCATGAGCTGCATCTGAGAGCGTTGAACTGGGAAGTTGCCACATTTAAATGGGTCGACTTCCAGTTCATTTGAGAGCTTTCTAATTGGTGGATGGACCAGAACAGAGGTGTGGTTTGTGATGTAAGGTGTTATGAAAGTCAAGGATAGAGATTAGGATTGTTTAAAACAGACAGAAAGATTATTGGAGAAAACCAGACTTCGTGGAGTCTCTACTCCTAGTATCTACTGTAAAAGTTAAACATGACATTTCTTTTCAGTAAACTTTTTAGTTGACCGAAACCTGAACTTTAACACACACTTACAAACTTGCTCATTGAAGACAGAAAAATCAAGAAATGCATATTACCCTGATTTCTTCTTTGAATGAGGAATAAAAATCATTACTTACTGTTTATGTAAATAAAAATGAGTAGTTCTCTTCAACCTGTAAACATTGTTTGAACTAACACAATTTGATTATTAAAACATTTGTAAAATAGTAATGATCATAGAGAATTGTCATTTCTACTTGATTAATTCAAGAAAGAAAGTCTCAGGATGGGTCAAACTGTATTTCTGGATGCAGATCAATGAAATAACAGTTTCTGTCCATCTGGTCAGATTTGACATCAGGTTAGGTTCACTACATCTGCATGCATTACAGTGTGAGATATTGTTATCGGTCACAGGTTGTGACTGTTGTTCTGGTTCTATTGTCACTAATCAGTTCATGACTATTGTTACCAATCAGTTCATTTGATTCATAATCAGTTCACTTGTTTTTATTAATCTGTTCATATTGATCAGCCGTGAATCTGTTGGTTCATGGCCTTTTTCAGCATCTTCCTTTCCCCGTTGAAAGTTTTCAAGGGCGTTCATGCACTCAGAACGCATAACTACACAACATGTGTTTGTGCATGGTATGCATAATTACGCAACACGTAATTACGCACATGGAGAGTTGAGCGACAAGACGTTTTTGGGCAACCTGCCGCTTTGTGTGGTGTTTGAATGGACCCAGTGAGACGAGGACTACATCTGCTTCGCCCTTAACCCACTAAGCGACAGCTCTTAAAGGGCGAAGCCTATACAAAATAGAACGTTGGTTATGTACTGTAACCCCAGATTCCATGAGTATAGGCGTAGCCCTTTAAGCGTCGGGCCTCACTGGCTCCTAAATGGCTGAAGAAAAAGCTATTTGGGAGCCGATTACCCGCTCTTAACGTAATTTAGGCGGACCGGGTGGGGCCAACACAACAGATGGGCGTGGACTAAATTTTTCAGTGCGATGCTTTGCATGACGGGATAAACCCACAAAGCGACAGCTCTTAAAGGGCTACGCCTATACTCATAGAATCTGGGGTTACAGTACGTAACCAACGTTTTAGTTTCTAGGCAAGTAGACTGGAAGGGTGCGGCTCGATGGAAGTGGGTGAGAACGTTTTGAAGAAAGTGGCTGATGTAATGAACTATATCTGTCTCTGATATTATTCATAATTTAAACGGATTCTTTCATTTTTCTGGACTGAGTTCTATCGCATTTTGAATGATTAAATGTGGATGGAAACGTGTTTTAATTTCTGACTCACCAACAACAGTGAGCCGTTTAATTAAAAACGATTTAAAACACATCACACATTTACAATAATTGGCAGATTGATTACAATAACAGCTTAATTAATGAGCTTTACAATGAGAACCATACGGCCATGGT
>NW_023619780.1:0-8345 GCF_014905685.2 Nematolebias whitei
TGTTTTAATGCTTTCAGCGTGGCATTGTCACCCTTATGTCCTGCGGACGGAAGGTCATGTGCATGGACTAACATCACCCCCCTGTGGTCATGGGGGACCACGAACACAGGTGAGGACGTCCGTCCATGAGCAAAAGTTAGGATGCCTTTAACTAGTTTCAGCTGTTTGCGCAGCTGAAAGAGGACTTTAAGGTCTGGATTGGAATCCAGCTCGCTTTTCGATGGAGTGTATTTGTCTGGGTCAGTCAGATACAGCATCATCGAGTTAATTGCAGGATCCAACTTCTGAAGTTGGATGATGTCTGGGTCAGTCAACATCGGGCGTACAGAAACTGTGTTATCAGCAGGTTTAGCTGCAGCTTGTGCGCGTGTGACTGCCATTACCTCAGTTGTAGCTTGTGACGACTGAGTGTTGAGTAGCCAGGAGGGGTCAAAGGACCACGTGGGTCCGTCAACGGCTCCTTCTTTGGCTAGGGAGTCTGCAAGGTCATTGTAGTGCTTGTCATCGCCTGGGACTCTGGAGTGTCCTGGAACTTTCTTCCAGAATATCTGTAGATCATGTGATGTCACTAAGTGATCACATGTCATGAAAAGCTCTTTGTGTTTTACCACCTTTTTGTTACTTGTGAGAAAACCGTTCTGTTTCCACAGAGCGAGATGACACAAGAAACTAAGTCGAGCATAGTTAGAGTCAGTGCAGATGACTAGCGTCTGGATGGAGCGTTCCACTGCCATCTGTAGGCCTATTAGGATTGCAGCTATCTCAGCGTACTGAGAAGACTGAGAGCCTAATTTATAGCCAAATGTGACCTGTTCTTGGTCCTGGAGGAGTACTCCTCCAACACCAGCTTTGCAGATTGTCTCGTGGTGGAATGAGCATCCATCCACGTACATTGTTGCCATATCTTTGCAGATATTGCTATCAAAGAAGTGGTGATTTGGGTCCTCAGCAGCTGAGGGTTTGCTCACAACCGGCTGTTGGGTGGCTGGTACATCCTGTGTACATTCTTGGCAGATTGCCAAATCAGTGCCCAAGTGCGACTTCTTATTTTGACCGTAGCGGATGTCTAGGTTAAAACTTTGAAGCGCCATTAGCCATGTTGCAACACGTGAGTTTGTCACCACACCATCTCTGATGCGTTGGCTGTTCAGAAACGTTACTGGCTGGTGTTGTGTCTCAACAATTATCCTCTGTCCACCAATATAGCAGGAGAAATGTTTCACTGCCCACACAGTGGTCAATAGAGCCTTCTCACAGTCTGAATACCGTAATTCAGGGCCTGCCATTGTTTTGCTGGCGTAGGCCACAACACACCTGTCTTTGTCGTGTATTTGGTACAGACCTGCACTCATGCAGTGAGTTGAGAAGCCCACTTCCAAGTAGAACTCTTTGTTGTAGTCCGGGTAGACTAGACATGGGACTAGCTTAAGCCTGTCTTTGAGAGCGTTCATTGCCTGCTGTTGTGTATCAGTCCAGACAAAAGGAACGTCTTTCTTTAAGAGTTCAGTTAGTGGTTTTGCGAGATCCGCATATTGCTCTATGAACTGGCGAGAGTAGTTACACACTCCCAAGAAACTCTGTAGTTCTTTGAGATTGGTTGGGACTTTGAGGTTGTCTAGGCCTTGGGTGCGAGTCAATTGTGGTTGTACTCCGTCTGGACCTACTAAGAGGCCAACGTAGTCCACTTTGGTTCTGCACCACTGGCACTTTGACAGTGAGATTTTAGCACCAGCAGTTGTTAGCTGATTTAGGACGTGGTCGATCTCAGCCAAATGAGAGTCCAGTGTTGGCTGCCTCAAAAGGATGTCGTCCACGTAGATCAGTGTCCCACGCTCGTGGGCGTCTGGACATGCTTTGTTCAAAAAGATGTTGAACTCTGCAGGTGAGTTAGCGTAGCCAAAGGGACACCTGGTAAAGGTGTATTGTCGGCTGCCGAAAGTGAAAGCTAGTTTATGTTGATCCTCGGCGCGCACAGGGATGGTCCAAAAACCAGAGGCGACGTCGAGGGTCGAGAAGTACTTACCATCGGTGACCTTTGGCAGTTCCTGATGGAGCTGAGTCATTGGCCACCTGGATAAGGGTACTTGTTTATTTAGCTTCCTGTAGTCTATGGTAAGTCTCCACTTACCATTTGATTTTAAAACTGGCCATAAAGGCGCAGAGTAGGTGCTGTTACATTGTCTGATTATACCTTTGACCAAAAGGTCATCAATGATCTCCTGGACAGGCTGGTGTGCCGCCAGAGGGATCTTGTATTGTCTGACAAATGTTGGCGGTGCGTTGAGTGGGGTTGGGATTCTCACTGCGTGGAGTGAGGTCAACCCACAATCTGTTGAATCAGTTGCAAATGACTTTTCATATTTTAAAAGAACTTGGCGTAGTTTGTCTCTTTCTTCATCAGATGTCAGAGCGTCGGCTTGTGCGACCACCTGATCAATCTGTGATGAGACTGATAAGGGTTCTTGCTCCTTGGGGAGCTCCAATGAATCCCTTTCTGAGTCGTCGGGCCTGTCTATGGGCAAAACACCATAGGTTTGAGGTCCTTGGTTGACATCATCGGTTGAGAAAAGGGCTATGGCCTGTGTTGGTTTTGTGAACCACACTGGCCCAGCTTCTTGACTCGGTACCAGGTTGTCTGGGAGTCCTCCCAGAAATGGAATGCCTAGTTCAAAATCATGAAAGTCGATTGAAATCAACCATCCTAGCATAGTCTTTTTTGGGATCAGCACCTCATCCATGCCTGTGTTACACACAGCAATAGATGTGGTCCTGGAGTCAAGACTCACCTGGTTCATGGCTTCCACGGACAGTCCCAAATTGAAAAATGCAGGAGAGGGTTGAAAATATGCCTGTTTATGGCTAATAGCTTGTCCAGCTATTATGTGTATTCGCACCATTAGGTTAATCACCTGAGGTAGTACTGTGGTGTCTTGGTTGCTAGCAACCTGGCAGGCCTCTGGAATGGTCTGCCCAGCCTTAAGGCTCGCTGTGTCTAGCACAGGAGGATCCTTTGTGGCTGGTTTGAGGGACCACAGCACCTTGTTGATGGTGTCCACGTGGACACCCAACCTTACCAAAATGTCAGAGCCTATGTAGGATGCATGTGGTAAGTTTTGGATAACGAGAAACGGGTGAACCAGTTCTCGTTGATTCCAGTTCAGTTTTAGGTTAATGACTCCTTCTGCGGTCATTACCTGTGAACTATCGGGAACTAATGGAAAGCGGAAAGCTTTTTTAATTAGTTCTAGACCAACGTGTCTGTGAACCAAGGTTTCGTAGAAAGCTCGGTTAATTGCTGATTTATCTGTCCACAGAGACAGTACAGCATCGTTGGTGTGGGACCCTTGGATCTCTACACCCTTAACTACCAGTGGTAGGTAGTGTTTGGTGGACTCTGACTGCTCCAGCTCACAGAGGAGGCTGTCTTGTTGAGTCAGAGTTTGGACCTCTTGGTGGGTCTCTTTGGTTTCACATGGTGTCAGAGGAGTACTCACCGGGCTCGTGTCCTCGGCTGAGGAGTCCTTTGTGCCTTCCGCGGTACCTGCTGTTGGGCAGTCTGTGTCACACTCCGGAGGCGTGTCTATTGGCAGTGGTTTGCTCACTTTTGTCCACATTATTTGATCACCATAATCTATAATCGCGTCGAAGCGATTTATAAAATCCTGGCCAACCAAAAATGGGAATGAGTCAACATGGGTCACGTGTACCGGGTGGTACAGTGTCATATTGCCAATCTGCATGTGAACCATTGCTATAGCTGTCAGGGTTGTTTTCTTCTCTGAGAGACCCTGCATTTCTATAGCACATTCAGAGAGAGGTATCATCCTGTTAACACTGGCAGCGGCCGTCCTCAGCTCCTCGAACAGTGTAGCTGACATAATTGTTATGTCTGCCCCACCGTCCAAGAGTGCTTCGTGTGTGAGGACACCTTCGAGTGTTACTGACAGGTACGCCTTTTTGGCGACCCCCCTTCTGAGAAAGTTAAACAGAAACCTTTTGTTTTTTTTCTGACGCTTCTTCACGCGTTCAGCCTTATCTGTGTAATCTTGGTTTGTCTGAACCGTCAGCACAGCAGAAGCTGTTTCTGAGTGTTCAGCCTGCGATGACTCGTCATCGTTTGTGTGTGTGTTTACCCCCCCTTCTTCTGATGAGGGGTTGTTTGAGGCAACAACAGTTATGTCTTGGTGTGTTCCACCGACATCTGTTATGTTGTCATTCGCGCCCTCAGATGTAATGGGAATTACATTACTGCATAGTGCTCCTGGATGGGTTCCCGTGTCAGTGTGTTTCAAAGTTTCTAACAACCTGCGTATTTTCTCTGTCTCTTCCGAGTTCAGAGGTGTAGGGCCTTGTTTCTGGAACTTTTGTGATTTTTTCGCCTCGGTTCGTTTCGTCCGAGGTGGGGGACGGTCAGGTACGTCTTGCGGGGGTTCCTTTACGTACTGCCCCTGATGATATGGTTTGACATATCGTTGCGTCCTACGCTCACCCCTTTTACGATAATCACGTTCATCCTCTGAAAGAGGAGCATTTTTGTCCCAACGTGCACCTTCATTACGTGGTTTGTTATTTTGAACAGACTGTTTTCTCTCTTTCTTAGGAGGAGGCGGCGAAGCACGTCGTCCTTCTAGTTCAAGAGAGTGGGGTTTAACCTTTACACTTGGAAACACTTCAATGGGCGTCTTAGCATGAGAACTTGCTTCAAACACATTCACAGCACACTGCTTAATCTCACTGATGGATTTTTCTCTGAAATTTGCCATCATTTGTACTGGTTGTTTAAAATCAGTATGGAGATTTTTGCTGAAAACAAACTTAAAACCTTCTTCTTCCTCCATTCCGGTATCATTTCTGTTACCAAAATAAGCTTGGAAGATTCTTTTGTAATAAACTTTTGGATGTTCAGCTTTACCCTGCGTGACCTTTTCTGCGGCTGGGTATCCAGCTGGTCCTGTGCAGGAGTCGTACTCTCTGATCAAAGCTTCACACAGAAGGTTGTAATTCCTTCTCGTTGCATCTGGTAGACGCTCGATGAAGGTGAACACCTCTCTGTCCGAAGTGAGCCGTATCAGACTGATCTTATCTTCTACCGTAGCATTAGGATAAGATCTCAATCTGAAATCCAGATCTCTGAGGTACGCTTTTGTTCCAGATGAGCCCATCGGTCCAGGAACAAAGCGTTGTACATATTTTGAGATTTTTTGCAAGTCATCCATTGATGGAGAAGATATCAATGGTCTCACATGCGTGATTGGTGCAGATTGGTCAAGGCCTGCCCCTACCGCCCATAATGGGGGTGGGGGTGGCTGATAAGGAGGAAGAGGTACATATCGGTGCAGGTCTGTCCCTACCACCCGTGATGGTGGTGGGGGTGGGGGCATGGTGTCAGGAGGAAGAGGTGCAACAGCATCTGTCTGGGGAGGTTGTGGCTGACCCGGACCCTGATACTGTTCGTCTCTGAGTCTCAGACCAGCTCGCCCTGTTCCAGAAATCTGGTTTGTAGCTGTAGCTAATTTCTCCTTACAAGCTGTCAGGTGCTCCTGTGATGTCTGATATTTACTTTGTAAATTCAGCCATTGTCGGAGTATCCCCGCCTTGTCTGCCTTGCAATCGTCCAGCTCCTTTAATGCGATCTGTAACTGTGCTTGTAGCACATCGTTATCTGAACACACGGATTGGTACGCACGGTCTTTATCCCTGGCTTCCGATAGTGATGCCTCAAGTGCTTGTATTTTGCTGTTCAGCAAATCAATTTCTGCACGCGCATCTTGCTGTAACTGAAACATCTGTTCATAATGTTTTGTCATGAGGGCCTCGTGTTCGCTTCTAAATTGAAGGACGTATTCTTCAGTTTTCTGAGCAAACACTATTTCACTGTCTAACCTCTGTTTGAGGTTATCAGCTTTCTCAACAGCCTTATAGAATGATTCTTTCAGCAAAATTGCAATTTTAGCCAGCTTTTCATAACTTGACTTTGTGATTTCTGTAGAGGTCACACTTTCTGCAACCTCCTTCAGATTGTCCAATAACTCTTTTGGGTTCATGCGCTCTGTCTGATTCATATATGGATGTAAGGACGCTGCCAGGAGCGCTAATGCGTTCTCCAAGCAGTCCGCCATCCCTTTTAGGTCAAAGTCTTTTTCTAACACACCTGTCATGTTTTCACTGTGTAGCAATTTATCTGTCTAAACAGTTGCAAGCTTCAGATATTTTACAGGTAAATATTTGTATTCAAGTCAATGAGTTTTCACACTATTTTAGCTTTTTGGGTTTACACCGAAGTACTGTTATAAGTCAACTTATTCAAATGTGGGTACCTTTCTCAGGTTTTACCCCAATTCATGAATATTTAAGTAAATGCTCTCGGCAGTGTTACTTGTATGTGCTTATTTTTCAACAGATATCAGTTACCAAGCTATTTTTAGTGTATTTTACTCTAAAGCACTGAATTTTTTATAAACCTGCAATTTTTCTAAAATTCTCACAGCAAATCAGTTTAAAGCGTTTTTTAAACCGTTCTGTTCCAGAAATTTGCTATTTTAACAGTTACTCATATAACTAAGTTGTGAAAAGAAAAAGAAAAGTTGATGATGTATCAGGATTAATCAGTCCTTCCTCAGAAAAACTGTTATTCCTGTTGTCCTCCTGTCAGTGACTTCTATTTAGAATTAAATAGGAAGATTTATTTTTAGGTGGCAACTTAAACAGAAAAGTTTCTTTTCCTGATAAGTTTACACTTATTTAGTGATTTTGCAATTAAACGTGTATTATCTTTCAAGCAAAATGAGTAAACTTTTCAACTCTGTGAATATTTGAACCGTTTCTATTTTTTAATAAGTTAACTTTTATTTTGTACCTTATTTTTAAGGGATTACCAGTGAATAAAACTTTTGGTAAATGCTCTTTGCATAAATACCATTATAACTTTTAAAATGCAAGATAACAGTGTTTATTCAACTTTGAGGAACGTTTATTTACTCAAAAATGCCTTACAGAAAAATAAAAACGTTTAATTTCACTCTTTAAACCTAAAACGAAGTGAAAAACCTGTGATCTTCCGTTTATCCAGAAGGTGTCAGTACAACCTTATTAACTTTAACTCAGACACAGTTAGTGTTGTCCAGTAGGGGTCGCTATGACTTCCTGTGGCGTCCGGTTGACATCCTGTTGTTAGCCGCTTAGCTTAAAGTTAGCTTCGGCTAAACTCGGTTAAAATCAACATTTCTGAACGAATTCTTTACACAAACGTGGCGTAGTTTCAACAAGCACGACTTTTATGCATGAACATGAGTTTTTGGGACAATATGGCAGCTTTATTTAGTGATTTTAAGCATAGTGAAGGCTCCGGTCGTTAGCTGTTAGCTTAAAATTAGCATCGCTAGCGTTGTTTAAAAACATCATTTAATGACGGATTTTAAACTCTAACGTGGCAAAATTTCAGCGAGTATGCTTCGAAGAACTTAACCAGCGTATCAAAATACACTTTTAAAGCGCTTTTCAGCTTTAAAAAGCAGATTTTATTTCCCTATGAAAACGAATTTTCATTTCTGGGTCACGTGACTGAAATCACCAATGGCAGAGCAGCGCAGGGTTGAGAGGGGATGACGTAGCCACGCCAGTCAACCTTCTCAGCAAATCAGAGCGCTCCACAGCAGCAATATTCAACCAATCACGAAATGTTAGTAACAACTAGCATGTTAGATTAGCATAAAATCAGTTCGTCACTTTTTCGTCTTTTAAACTGTCAAAATGCACTTTTTCTGTTAAAAAATGTAACGAATCAACTCTGAGCTTAGCTGAGACTTCGTCCAGTCTTTAAAACGTTTATCCATCTATTCAAAATACTCGTTCAAACTTAACAGAACCGAACTGGTCCAACAACCGGGTCTTTCAGCAGAACCTCCGTACTTTTAAACAGAATAACGTTTCCCGCAGCTCATAAGCTTAGCTACACATAACAGACGTACAATTTCAGCTTTCATAAAGACTTATGACACTATTTCAGCTTCCTGTGAGCTTCCTGAGCTCCACAGACCAACACGCTAAAACATGCAGCGTTTCGCTTCAGCGGCGCAGCATGAGCTGCGTTTCAGCACAGCTGTTAAACTGTTACTTTTCTTGTATGCCAACATGTAAAAATCAATTTTTTACACGAATACACAGTCATTTATGAGCACGTTACGGGCCACCAACTGTAGTATGACATATAGGGAAATATATTCATACTTTTCACGAGTTCCTCATCTTTCTGACTGTGTAAATGTCGTGCATTGAGTTTTAACAGAAATGTAACGAGAGACGTTATTTATGTTTGACCCATCAAATGAATGCGGTCATTTATTTTC